>NW_026731528.1:750000-912500 GCF_028476545.2 Physella acuta | reverse complement strand
TGTGTGTGTACAGGGCCTATATATGCATATATATATATATATATATATATATATATATATATATATATATATATATATATATGTGTGTGTGTATAGGGCCTATATATGCATATATATATATATATATATATATATATATATATGTATAGGCCAACAAAGCACCGTTACATAGCAATAGTATCGGGTGTTACACAGTTTTGAAAGGACACGTAGATCTAAAATCTAAGGTAAACAGCTAAACACGTCTCATTGAGTCAATAGTAAGTAGGGCCTTACGCGAATGTACACATGTGGAAAAACGTCATCTGTGTCAGTGTGTCACAAGCCAGTCACTGTGTACACACGCCGCCTCAATGGGTACACATAGTGTACACACAGAGCTCAGGTCATGTACATGTGTTGACACAATAAAATCCCATTGGGTTTCATTTGTGGCGCCGTACACGTAACAAGGCGAGGGATATCTCGTCTTAGGTAATGGTGCTATAACAGACGGCGAAAGGTCAAGTAAATCTCGTATCGCTAAACTCAGGAATTAGGTTAATACAGGGGGTCGGTTACACGTTTCAAAATTAAAATTAATTCATTGAGCTTGCTTATTCTTATCCATATCCAAAGCTATATCTATTTATATCTACTTCCATAGCCATAGCTATAGCTGTTGTCAAAAATGGGCGATAGATACACAAATATTTACAGTCGTGATATAGCATGAATGTAAATCTTGCACATGTAATGTTAACGTGATATGGTCACTGAATACACACAATGGAAAACGTATTTTAAATTAAACACAATCTCCTTCATTTTCTATTTACTTCAGTACCTTATAAAAATTTCATGGTATAATAAATTTCATAACACATCAACAGTTTTTAAATAATTCAATTAAAAACTGAAAAATTATAATTACTATGTAATTATTTATTTTTTAAATCCACGAACACACCATCAATTACAATTTTTTTAAATAACTATAACACGTGTTGTTGAATACTGTCATTAAATTATTTCATTTATAAAGATCAAGTAAAATAAAAAAAACGTTCTATAATTTTAACGAAACAGTCTAATCGATCACAGCAAGAATTATGAGACCACAGCACAAACACAAGTACCACGCACAATCAGTGAAGCCTGCCACTGCCTCAGTCAAGCATAAACACACTAACTCACATTCTAGAACGTCCTCACTGTACTGTTGACAGTCGTATAATGGACGACCCCGGCCAACGGCGGATATAAATACATTTAGCAGGACCCAGGGAAATTTTCTTCCGGGTCTCAGATCTACTCCCCCCCTCCCCCTCCCCCCCCCACATATCTATGGTGATGTTTGGTTGGTAGATCTAGATCTAGCTTGGCAAGCTTGATCGAGTTCATAGGCGGAGACTTGGGTTTTTATTCAAAGAGGTGTATGGGCATATTTTCACAGCGTGGTGACATACAACATAATGGTGATATACTGACATCATTGTGCCATACTAAAATCATGGTTACAAACTAAAATCATGGTAACATACTAAAATCATGGTGCCATACTAAAATCATGGTGGCAAACTAAAATCATGGTGCCATACTAAAATCATGGTGACATACTAAAATCATGGCGCCATTCTAAAATCATGGTGCCATACTAAAATCATGGTGACATACTAAAATCATGGTGACATACTAAAATCATGGTGACACACTAAAATCATGGTGCCATACTAAAATCATGGTGACATACTAAAATCATTGTAACATACTAAAATCATGGTGCCATACTAAAATCATGGTGCCATACTAAAATCATGGTGCCATACTAAAATCATGGTAACATACTAAAATCATGGTAACATACTAAAATCATGGTGACATACTAAAATCATTGTGACATACTAAAATCATTGTGACTTACTAAAATCATGGTTACTAGGGTAAGCGGAGTTATACAACAAATGGTGATCAGCGATGACATGGTTGTTAATTAAAAGTTTGACCAGTGGTGACCAAGTTATCCATTAAATGGCGAGTAGTGGTGACTTGCATGACAGACAAATAGTGACCAGTGGTGACCAAGTTATCAATTAAATGGTGAGTTGTGGTGACTTACATGTGACAGACAAATACTGACCAGAGGTGACTGGGTTATCGGTACTTGGAACCACAGGATACTTAGGGTGACAACCCCCTATGAGATACCTGGCTGACAACCCCTATAATATATCACAATGACAACCTTCTGTTAAATACCTGATTGACAACCTCTATAGTAATAATATATCACAATGACAACTCCCATAAGATACCTAATTGACACCCCCCCCCCCCACACACACACAATATGTCACAATGACAACCCCTATAATATATCACAATTACAAATTCTGTTAATTACCCGATTGACAACCTCTATAATAATAATATATCACAATGACAACCCTTACGAGAGACCTGATTAACAACACCCCCCCCCCCACAATATGTCACAATGACAACCCACACTGAAGCCTCTAAGATATAAAGTCCTAAGTTCACAGCCCCAGAACGAGACTGCAGGAATATCTAGTCTAGATCCGCCTCTGTCGTACATGACCTCTAGCTGACATAGTTCGCTTTAGGGGGATTCCCCTACGGAATTACTGCGTACATGGATATCGGGGGCCTACATTAATTCCAACCACTTACTTACTTACATATTACAATGAATCGACCGTCCGCGTTTAGATCATGAAAAAACCATTTCTTAAAATAACTTGTTAATCCTCTTAATTCCTCAATGCACCTTGATGTTTATTTTGCTTACTGCATTGAAAATAATTGGCAAGTCAACGCAGAATGCTCTACACAAATAAACACATTTTTGTTCCGTTGTTTAAACCAAATAGAAGTTTCAACTTTCAAGTATTTGTTGACCATCCTGGGCTATTTTTAGACGTGATTTTATCTATGATGCGCAAAAAAATAATACAATAACAAATAGTAACAGAAAACGAAACAAAAATTGTAAAAACAATGCATTTATTTAGTTTGTATATTTTTTCTTTGGGAAGTAAAATTAGGCAAATGTAGATACATGAGACCAGGAACTTGAACGAAAAATAGCCAATCAAGTTTCTGTATACGCTTTCTTACAAGGGGTTAGGCTTAGGTAAGAGGGTCAGGATTGAATTGAAGGTCCGTGCTGAGATTTACCACGAATAAGTTTGCGTTACTAGTAAAAGCGTAGTATCGAGTAGGTTTTTAGCTACGTATAAACATGTAAGTATGGCTAGGGACGATTTAATTCTAGATTCTGATAATAATAACTGATGTACGTATGGCAAGGGACAATTTTATTCTAGATTCTGATAGTGTAATGAAATAGCCGTGTCGAGAGTCCCGGCTTTAATTGCTGACCAAAGGTCAAGTGGCTTGGTCTACTTACAAACTTCAACGCTCAGGCTAGTAGTGGCTACAACTGGACAGATGCCGCATGTAAGTGGCTCCATAGAACAGGGGGCGGGCTAGGGAGATATCGTGGACAGGCCAGGGACAAATCGTGGACAGGCTAGGGACAAATCGTGGACAGACTAGGGACAAATCGTGGACAGACCAGGGACAAATCGTGGACAGACCAGGGACAAATCGTGGACAGTCTAGGGAGAAATCGTGGACAGTCTAGGGAGAAATCGTGGACAGTCTAGGGAGAAATCGTGGACAGTCTAGGGAGAAATCGTGGACAGTCTAGGGAGAAATCGTGGACAGTCTAGGGAGAAATCGTGGACAGTCTAGGGAGAAATCGTGGACAGTCTAGGGAGAAATCGTGGACAGGCTAGGGACAAATCGTGGACAGGCTAGGGAGAAATCGTGGACAGTCTAGGGAGAAATCGTGGACAGGCTAGGGACAAATCGTGGACAGGCTAGGGAGAAATCGTGGACAGGCTAGGGACAAATCGTGGACAGGCTAGGGACAAATAGTGGACAGACCAGGGACAAATCGTGGACAGACCAGGGACAGACCAGGGACAAATAGTGGACAGACCAGGGACAAATCGTGGACAGACCAGGGACAAATCGTGGACAGACCAGGGACAAATCGTGGACAGACCAGGGACAAATCGTGGACAGGCCAGGGACAAAACAGACCAGGGACAAATCGTGGACAGACCAGGGACAAATCGTGGACAGTCTAGGGACAAATCGTGGACAGACCAGGGACAAATCGTGGACAGGCTAGGGACAAATCGTGGACAGACCAGGGACAAATCGTGGACAGACCAGGGACAAATCGTGGACAGACCAGAGACAAATCGTGGACAGGCTAGGGAGAAATCGTGGACAGTCTAGGGAGAAATCGTGGACAGTCTAGGGAGAAATCGTGGACAGTCTAGGGAGAAATCGTGGACAGTCTAGGGAGAAATCGTGGACAGTCTAGGGAGAAATCGTGGACAGTCTAGGGAGAAATCGTGGACAGTCTAGGGAGAAATCGTGGACAGTCTAGGGACAAATCGTGGACAGACCAGGGACAAATCGTGGACAGGCTAGGGACAAATCGTGGACAGACCAGGGACAAATCGTGGACAGACCAGGGACAAATCGTGGACAGACCAGGGACAAATCGTGGACAGACCAGGGACAGACCAGGGACAAATCGTGGACAGACCAGGGACAAATCGTGGACAGACCAGGGACAAATCGTGGACAGACCAGAGACAAATCGTGGACAGGCCAGGGACAAATCGTGGACAGACCAGGGACAAATCGTGGACAGTCTAGGGACAAATCGTGGACAGACCAGGGACAAATCGTGGACAGGCTAGGGACAAATCGTGGACAGGCCAGGGACAGATTGTGGACAGACCAGGGACAAATCGTGGACAGACCAGGGACAAATCGTGGACAGGCCAGGGACAAATCGTGGACAGACCAGGGACAAATCGTGGACAGGCTAAGGACAGACCAGGGACAAATCGTGGACAGACCAGGGACAGATTGTGGACAGACCAGGGACAAATCGTGGACAGACCAGGGACAGACCAGGGACAAATCGTGGACAGACCAGAGACAAATCGTGGACAGACCAGGGACAGACCAGGGACAAATCGTGGACAGACCAGGGACAGACCAGGGACAGATCGTGGACAGACCAGGGACAGACCAGGGACAAATCGTGGACAGAGCAGGGACAAATCGTGGACAGACCAGGGACAAATCGTGGACAGACCAGGGACAAATCGTGGACAGACCAGGGACAAATCGTGGACAGACCAGGGACAGACCAGGGACAAATCGTGGACAGACCAGGGACAAATCGTGGACAGGCTAGGGACAGACCAGGGACAAATCGTGGACAGACCAGGGACAAATCGTGGACAGTCTAGGGACAAATCGTGGACAGACCAGGGACAAATCGTGGACAGGCTAGGGAGAAATCGTGGACAGTCTAGGGAGAAATCGTGGACAATCTAGGGAGAAATCGTGGACAGTCTAGGGAGAAATCGTGGACAGGCTAGGGACAAATAGTGGACAGACCAGGGACAAATCGTGGACAGACCAGGGACAGACCAGGGACAAATCGTGGACAGACCAGGGACAAATCGTGGACAGACCAGGGACAAATCGTGGACAGGCTAGGGACAAATAGTGGACAGACCAGGGACAAATCGTGGACAGACCAGGGACAGACCAGGGACAAATCGTGGACAGACCAGGGACAAATCGTGGACAGTCCAGGAACAAATCATGGACAACCAGGGACAAATCGTGGACAGTCCAGGGACAAATCGTGGACAGACCAGGGACAAATCGTAAATAGACCAGGGACAAATAGTGAACAGAACAGGGACAAACCAGGGACAAATCGTGGACAGGCTAGGGACAAATCGTGGACAGACCAGGGACAAATCGTGGACCAGGGACAAATCGTGGACAAGCTAGGGACAAATCGTAAATAGACCAGGGACAAATCGTGGAGAGACCAGGGACCGTCTAGAGGCGAATCCCATACAAGAAAGTGGGACTTAGTTTTTTTTTTTTTTTATTTTAAACTGACCGCCTCCGAAAAAGACAACTTGAAAAAAACTTAAACACCAAACCATGAAAACCGCCTCAATCGAAACACAACTCCAAATAGAACAAGCTCCGCCCATTGCCTCCCCGCATTGTTGAATGATTCCTCCGTCTACTCACATCCGTCGCGTGTTGTGTCTGTGCGGCTGTCAAGTGGAAACTGACGTCACGGTCAAGGTCACCCCTATCATTTCTATTCCAGGAAAATACGACAGAAACTGTGTCCACAATCTGTACACAATCATGACAAATTTTTACAATCACGATCATCTATTTCCATGTAAACAACCAATTCGCTGTAACAATACACGTAAATGTGGTTTGAGTACATGGTAAATCTTACAAGCAGAATTTAGATTATAAGTAGAATCTGACAAATGTACATTTTCTTTCTGTGTACACGACTGTGTACTATCTAAACTTGTACCATATGTATTATGATTACGATCTTTCTGTGTCTATGAATGTATACCATGATGATTACCATCTTTCTGTGCCTATGAATGTATACCATGATGAGTACCATCTTTCTGTGCCTATGAATGTATACCATGATGAGTACCATCTTTCTGTGTCTATGAATGTATACCATGATGAGTACCATCTTTCTGTGCCTATGAATGTATACCATGATGAGTACCATCTTTCTGTGTACTATGAGGATGTGTGTACGAATGTGTACAATCTAGATGTGTACATGAATGTGTTTTATCTAGACTGTCAGATAAATGTGTTTTATCTAGACAGTCAGATATATGTGTTTTATCTAGGCGGTCAGATAAATGTGTTTTATCTAGACGGTCAGATACATGTGTTTTATCTAGACGGTCAAATATATGTGTTTTTTTCTAGACGGTCAGATATATGTATTTTATCTAGACGGTCAGATAATTGTGTTTTATCTAGACGGTCAGATAAAAGTGTTTTATCTAGACGGTCAGATAAATGTGTTTTATCTAGACGGTCAGATAAATGTGTTTTATCTAGACGGTCAGACATATGTGTTTTATCTAGACGGTCAGATAAATGTGTTTTATCTAGACGGTCAGATAAATGTGTTTTATCTAGACGGTCAGATACATGTGATTTATCTAGACGGTCAGATAAATGTGTTTCATCTAGACGGTCAGATAAATGTGTTTTATCTAGACGGTCAGATAAATGTGTTTTATCTAGATGGTCACAGGAAACAAATCTATTAAAATTGTTTTGCTCTTCACATTTTTCCAGATGTGAAACTCAATTAATTGGTTTCACGCAGTTCATTATTTTTACCAAGAACATAATTAGTTTCCCCGTGATGAGTCAGACAATTAATTGGCTGAGTTGAAGGAAGAAAATTAAAACGAATCTTTCAATACATTTGATCACGGCTTAGTCAAGGTCTTGTCAATACTTTGTGTAACGTTTTACACTTGAGTGATGACGTGATGTATCACTCACATCGCAAACATGGCAAACATCACACACAAAACACACACCACACACACCACACACATCGCAAACATGGCAAACATCACACAAACAACACACACCACACACACCACACACATCGCAAACATGGCGAACATCACACGTACAACACACACCACACACATCGCAAACATGGCAAACATCACACACAGATCACAACACCACAAACATCACACACACTACACACACCACACACACCACACATATCGCAAACATGGCAAACATCACATACAGATCACAACACCACAAACATCACACACACAACACACACCACACACATCACAAAGTGAATTCTAGTGTTTACTAATACCAAACTTTTAAAAAAATATTCATAATACATTAGTTTGAAGTTCTGCACTTAAAATTTAAAGCCGATCACCTCAAACTATGTTAAAGTATTATGAATTCACACTTTATTTGACTTCAAATGTAACACTTTAAGAACGGTGGAAATCCTACGAGTAGGTTTATTTCAAGATGGCCGCTTAGGTCATAGTTACCAAGATCCCCCCCTCCCCCCACATATTTTTAAAATGAAAATATGCACATACATGCCCCCTAATTAAGCTATTGATTAATAATTGTTCTCTGACAAGTATTTAAAAAAAAAATTTGTTCCGGGGTCTACCACTAAAATTATTATTTGACTCTCGGCATTCCCCCCCCCCCCCCCCGAACCCTCATTCCAGATAATTTCCATCCCGCCACTTATCTTCCACCTATCCAACCATCCCCAAATCACTCACCCATGACGGTTATGGGGAATCTGGGGTGGTGGTGGGGGTTGGGGCACTTATTAGGTTTATGCTAGGATAGTGTATGTCGGGGTGGAGTATCCATATAGAGAGAGCATGTTACATATATGAAACCGTTACATCAGTGAAAACATGTTACACAAGTGAGGCCATGTTAAAGTATTGAGACTACATTACACAATGTTTAGTACTGGACTGGTGTATGGTGTGAGGGGGGGGGGGGTAGGGAGGTGAGCACATTCCAGATTTATGCGAGAGGCCCTTGGGATGAGGGGGGGGGGGTGACCGTGGAACACAATGGGAGGGGGATACACCTTTTGTATATATGGGAGGGGGTAGCTTAATATAAATTAGGCGGGTGACATTATGTAAATTGGGGTAGGGGTCAACCAGGCAGATATAACCTGGTGTATGTTAGGGGTGGGTGGAGTGGTGTATCCACAACCTAACACCGTCAACTTAAAAGTTGGTAAGGGATGTGGGGGTGATGTGGGGTGTGGGGGTTTGGGTGGTGTATCTACAACCTAACACCACCACCTTGACCATTGGTGTGGGGGTGGTGTGGGGGTGGGGTGGTGTATCTACCACCTAACACCACCACCATGACACTTGGTGTGGGGTGTGGGGGTGGGGGTGTGGGGTGGTGTATCTACCACCTAACACCACCACCATGACACTTGGTGTGGAGTGTGGGGGTGGGGGTGTGGGGTGGTGTATCTACCACCTAACACCACCACCATGACACTTGGTGTGGGGTGTGGGGGTGGGGGTGGTGTATCTACCACTTAACACCACCACCATGACACTTGGTGTGGGGTGTGGGGTGGTGTATCTACCACCTAACACCACCACCTTGACACCTGGTGTGGGGGTGGTGTGGTGTGTGGGGGTGTGAGGGTGGAGGGTGTATCTACCACCTAACACCACCACCTTGACACCTGGTGTGGGGGTGGTGTGGTGTGTGGGGGTGTGAGGGTGGAGGGTGTATCTACCACCTAACACCACCACCTTGACACTTGGTGTGATGTGGGGTGGTGTGGTGTCTCTACCACCTAACACCACCACCATGACACCAGCTCAAACAAACCGGACCAGCGGCTCAGCTTCCCAAACGTGACTGTACGTGCAGGTCACCGCGCGCCCGAACACGCAGGGCGTAAGTTAAGTCCCTTGGCTAAGTCCTATAACAACATACCCCCTCCCTGCATTCTCCTGGCTTCCCTCCCCTGGACGAGCATCCACGGCCATCAAACAATTACTGCCACATTCCAGTACCTGGTTTTTGTTTTTAACTCATCTGTACACATATAAGACAATAAGGGGAGATCACTGGAGAAAATTGGGATAAAATCTACTAGGTGGATGAGCAATAAAGGGAGATCACTATAGAAAATTGTGATCATAATAACAAGCTTTTATGTAATAATGCACTAAAAAGTAGAAAATAAATTATACACTACTATTTAAATTACTATAAAGAAAAGCGTGGGTATCTTCCTAATTATTAGTAAATGTATCCAATAGATACTTAAGTGACCCACGCTTCTCTTTATAGTTATAAACAGTTGTGTATATTTTCTACTTTTTAGTGCATTATAACATAAAAGCTTGTTATTAAAACGTTTTTTATGCATTTTTAAAATGTAATTTGAAAAACCTGACCGAACTATGACTACATTTCCACATTGGATTTGTATAAACCAAATTTGTATTATTTTGGCCAAATCGACAGCAATTAAAAATTCAATGACCACATTTGGATGCCATTATCCTAATTAATATTACGTAGGCGATATTAAGACTATACAAATCAAATTATGATTAATGTCTTGTATTGAAAATCACTTTAAAAAACTGATGACAAATTAAAACACTTTTCGAATAGCACGACAACCCTTGTTTTTCACTAAAAAAACTTGTAGCGGGGAAAAGCAGGCACTTGATTTGTGATTCAATGTGGCAATTGTTTCCGCTTCTTAAGTCCACTAACACACCCTTAACGTCATTGAATTGTTTTAATTCATAATTATTTTTTTTAATTTCTAGAAAAATACTATTGTGAATAAGATAAGAAACATTAATTAATTAAGAAAAATAGTTTAAAGATATTAAGAATGTATGTCAGAAAACTTGTAAAAAACAATGGTGTCTGGTGTTTGAGTATATAATACTGACCACTGACTGTTATATACTGACCGCTGACTGCTACATTTACTGACTACTGACTGGTATATACTGACCGCTGACTGCTACATATACTGACCACTGACTGTTTATACTGACCACTGACTGCTACATATACTGACCACTGATTGCTATACTGACTGCCACTTTCATTGACCACTAACGGCTCATCTCCATGACCAATGACCAAAGGTGACTGACCACTGGGCGTGATTGCCGTCAGAAAGTTTCCAACTAATTTTTACCATTGGGTTAAAACAAAACAACGGATGGAAACACAGCAACATAACTGTTTCAGAGGAACTGAGTCACTTTGGGTGGATGATAGAACAATATGAGTGTCTGTAATAGAACAATATGAGTATCTGAACAACGGCCGAAAGGTCGTGTTTCTTGAAGTCATTCATCAATGATCCTGGAGCTATATTTAGAAGTTTTGAAGTTTTGTTTAAAGTGGAGGCGAGTGATCATTAAAGAACCTGTCAACACATTTTGGTTTTGTTTTCTTTGATTGCTATTCCCAGAGTAAACACCCTCCCTCCAATACTCTATCACAGAGACAGAAAATGGGACCGATCTAAGGAGTTTGTGAGGCAGTTTTAAGATAGGAACTGATCTAACTTCGTAGAAGGGTTGTTAGTGATGGGGACCGTTTTAGGTTGGGGACCGTTTTAGGATGGGGACCGTTTTAGGATGGGGACCGTTTTAGGATGGAGACCGTTTTGGAGAATAGGACCGGTCAGAGAATAGGACCGGTCAGAGAATAGGACCGTTTTAGTGATGGGGACGCTGTTAAAGACTCTGGCAATTTTAAGGACTATGTTGTTGCGGTAGCGACAAGATATGATTTATAGGGACACCATTGGACATTTAACAGATTTGCAGGACGGCGATAAAGATTCAGTGACACAAATCTCAGGATTATCGTTGGCCTACTCGGGGTGGTCTGAGCGTAAACAATCCAGGTAGATGAGATTAGCGTGTCAGAGTGATCAGATTAGATAGACTAGAGAAAATAGATTAGAATAGAGAAAATAGAATGGGGGAAATAGAGCTGAGAGGACGGCGCTAATTCCTTCATCCAACATTCAAGCGACGCATGACAGACGACCTTTGGCAGATCATTCAAATTAACTAGGTCAAGAGCCGTCACAAGAACCTATTTTTGGAATTTGATTTGATTAGTAAACAAAATTGGTCTTCAAAATCGTGGGAAACAAAATTAACTTGAAAGAAAAAAATAACGAAGGAAAATGTTTTTTGAACTTAAGTGGATATTTACTTTTAGTCGTGACTGTGGCTATTGGCGAGCAAAATTACGGGAAGTAAAAAAAAGTACTGATAGAATAGAAATCTTAGCATATCTATGTCAAGACAATGATGAGTGGTATTTGAGGGACGAAAGGCTTAGAGTGGTGACAGATAGTAATGGTTTTTATCATCACCATGGTATACGTAGTCTATGGCCAGATTATGGGTGGCCCCAATAATAGGTGGCCCCCTAAAATTCTAAACATGGTCTATGGATGGCCCATACATAGGTGGCCTTGATAATGCCAACATGGTCTATAAATGGCACCAAAAATAGATGGCCTCTTTAATGCTAAACATGGTCTATGGATGGCCCAAAATTAGGTGCCTTTAATAATGCTAAACGCTAAACATGGCTTATGGATGTCCCCTTTATTGCTAAACATGGCCTATGGATGGCCCCTTTATTGCTAAACATGGCCTATGGATGGCCCCTTTATTGCTAAACATGGCCTATGGATGGCCCCTTTATTGCTAAACATGGCCCATGGATGGCCTAAGAAAGAGACGGCAGGGATTTCCATGTGATGGCGTGAGCAGATACCAGGGGAGGTAAAAGTGAAGTGGCCACATTCAGAGGATGTCCCATTTGATGGAGGGCCAAAGTTAGTAGATAGTCCAAGATAGTGGATGGCCCAAGTTAGTGGATGGCGCAAGTCAGTGGATGGTCCTATTTAGTTGATGGCCCAAGCTAAAGTATGGCCCAAGTTAGTGTAATGTCGCATTAGATGGACTCGATGGATGGCAAAGGGATGTAATCTATATGGGGTAGACATGTACACCCGGTGTGACTTGGCATATGGGGGGTATATATGCGTCACAAGGATGGGGAGTCAAATTCTCCAGATTGTCAAAATATATTTTCACTGAGACCACGCAATCTTTTTAAAATCAGAATTCTCATGGTTTAAATAACATTATCCTGGATCTCTTGGTTACCGGGACACATGCAAGTCTTAATCAGGCAGCCCACACTACGCCTCTATGCTATATAAGGTAGCAGACAGGAGCATTAGGTAGCCTTAACAGTTGCTACGAGGTAGCCAAAGTAAACAAATCACCGTGTCAACACTATGCACGATGACTCTGTATTTGATTGCACGCCTTTTAAAACCTACGCTCCAGAGTTGAAGAAATCGCGTTAATGAATTGGTTCTGCGACACGTTTTCATTACCTGCCCGCAGGTAGGTTGGAGACAGGTCCAGTGTGCCATTATCCGTGCGCAGTCAAGCGCGCGTGGGCGGCCTTGGCGACCCTGCCGTGTCGCGAGCGATGTGTTGCTGTGTTTAGGCAACCGTTATGATGACGTCACGGGATCTGTCTCAGCGGACGTGCGGGGAAACAAAACACAGGTGGACGTGTGCTACATGTAGCCTGTTTTGACTAGTGCTACACGTAGCCTGAGTCAACTGTTGCTACACGTAGCCTGTGTCAACTAGTGCTACATGTAGCCTGTGTCAACTACTGCTACACGTAGCCTGTGTCAACTACTGCTACACGTAGCCTGTGTCAACTAGTGCTACATGTAGCCTGTGTCAACTATTGCTACACGTAGCCTGTGTCAATTGTTGCTACACGTGGCCTTTGTCAACTATTGCTACACGTAGCCTGTGTCAACTGAGGTTACATGTAAACATTATGTTTTGCTACACATTAAAGTTCAACTAGTGCAACACATAAGCATTGCCAGATAAAATTACATCTTGTCGGCTACTGAGGAAATATTGCTATGAATAAAAATATAAAATGGAAGTTTGGAGATACTATTACTGCAGATTTTCACTATCAACTTAAGATGATTCGAAAAGATACATAATTATTATTAATTAACTAATTAGTTGTCCTTACCTACTTATCCAACATCGCCGAAAATGGAGATAAAAATCCAATTAATTAATATCACAAAAGAATCTAACAAACTTTTGCAATTATCTAACACGTCTCAGCCGTTACGTAACCAACTTCACCACCGTAAGTAACTGTGACCAACTACCCCACAAGAGCCACCAGTTTTCGACTACTTTGTCCTGACCGCCCCGCCACCTTCCCTCGTCTGCTGGTCGAGCGTGCAGCTAATGCGTCAGGTAAGTGAAATGTCAGTCCCCCGTCCCTGAGTGACAGTTTCATCTCTTACCTGCGAAATTTGGACCTGGGCAGATTTGTCAGAGGTGGGAGGGAGGGGAGGGGAGGTCCCCTAAGGTGGGAGGGAGGGAGGGGGTGTCCCCTAAGGTGGGAGTATTAAAACATGTAGGTGTTGTTTTTCTTCTTTGTCCAACACCTCCATCCCCCCTCCTCCTCATCTCTCACCATCCACGTTTTATCCAGAGAAATTTTTCCCCCTTATTTTAATTGTAAAAAAAAACAACAACAAAGTCTATTATGTGTAGCGGCCTAAATAAGCAGAGTTGTAGGATGCTGTAGGATGTAAATTTGTTTACCGGGGTGGCCATCTGATGGCGCAGTAGCCGGTACTGCGTCGAGGTATTTCCATGCTCTGATTTACATTCAGGAAGTGGGGGTAACAATAGGACGCTAGCGTGAAAAACTTCCGTGATAACAGGGACTTAATCTCGACCTAGTTAATCTATTGTTAGACTGGATAAGACATTTGTAGCGCTGTTTGATTTGCTTGGGCACTCTCGGTCTAGTTAGGCTAAATATTGGACTGGATAAGACATTTGTAGCACTGTTTGATTACAAGGACTTTCTCGATTTAGTTAGTATAAATGTTGGACTGGATAAGACATTTGTAGCACTGTTTGATTACAAGGACTTTCTCGATTTAGTTAGGCTAAATATTGGACTGGATAAGACATTTGTAGCACTGTTTGATTACTAAGGCACTCGATTTAGTTAGGCTAAATATTGGACTGGATAAGACATTTGTAGCACTGTTTGATTACAAGGACACTCTCGATGTAGTTTGGCTAATGTTGGACAGGATCAGATTTTTGTAGTGCTGTTTTCTGCTCCCACCCCCCCCCCCCCCCCTTAACATTTTTTTTCTTTTGTGATGTATGTGGACTTTTCTGTCCTGATGCAGATGTATGTGACGTCATAGGTCATATGATGTCACCCCGCGTTATTGGCCGTTCAGGGCTGATGATTTTTAATTATTTACAGATACGTCTTTTTGACGTGTCTTTACTCTTCAACACTGCGCAAGTTTACACCTGACCCTTTGGAGTGACGTCCCTTTCAGAGTTCATGTCCTTACATCATTCCTCGAGATGATGTCACTAGCTTTACATGTTTATACTTTCTTAGCGTGGCCCAGCGGTAGAGCGTGAGACGGGTAACCGGAAAGTCTCGAGTTCAAATCCAGGTTTAAGTCGGTAGGGCGTCCTTGAGTCCGACCAGCTGTTTGAAATTTCTTTCACCTCCATGAAACGGTACTGATGAAATAAAGTACCACTTCCAAATATCTGAGGTCACTCAAAAATTTAAATGGAATTTGGTCTACCTAAATGAAACAGCTTTCAGGTTATCATCTTCACACGTAAATAAAGTAAAGTGCCACTTCCAATTATTGGAAATCGTTCAAAATTTGAAAGAAACATGTGCACACAATCTAACACTTTTATTTCCAAATTTCATCCATTTAACATAAACGGTACTAAAGTTATTGGCTTTTGAGAAACCGGAACTTTAGTAAGTACCACTTCCGGTTACCGGAAGTTACTCAAAAGTTCATACAGAACTACACATTTGATATGATATATAATTTATATATACTTTGATATAATACTAAGACTTATATATATATAATTTATTCAACATAACTGAAACTGTACTTCATGTATTTTGTTCACAAACAGACACACACACGCACAGATATTAGGGAGGTGTAAAACGTCGATAATTGTTAAAATCTCCAATTCTTTTATTTACACGAATACAATACTTCCTATGTACTTTGTATACTAGAAAGTAGAAACGAAATGTTTGATGTTCAGGTAAAAAATTATTATTTATTTTTACGCTCCGATAAAGCAGTCACGTCACAAGCCATTGTTTACACAACATGCATTAACAAACACCGGGAAAACCCCATATCTATAAATAGACAATTTTTTCCAGGATGTTGCGTATCTTAAATGACGTAATAGTCAAGAGGTTGAACAGGGTAGGTAAACCAGATTGTGTGAGGCTACTAGTACTATGTTTCCAATCATTTTTTTAAATTTTTATCTATGAGTGAAGTCTAGGTCACAAGGTCGACGATATTTTTTTATGCGAGAAGAAATTTATAATCCTCAACTGGAATAACCTAAGTTTAAATATGCTTCACCGATTGGCTTTTTCCTCCAGAAGGACATTTTAATAATCAGAATGAAACATTTTAATTATTAGAATTAAACATTTTAATAATTAGCATTAAATATTTTAATAATTAGCATTAAATACTTTTAATAATTAGAATTAAACATTTTAATAATTAGCATTAAAGATTTTAATAATTAGCATTAAGTTAATGATTAGAGGTTAGTAAGTTTTATAAAGGTTAAGTAATATTTTTTTTTTAGAGTTAAAACAGTTTCAATAAGGGATTGTTGTATCTTTATAAACGGAGTTGCCGGTTTGAGTTTTGTTGGTTGTATATCATAAGCTATATCTGGTACAATTAGAACACTACTACTTCAGGTACCTGGGAAAACCAGGCCGCCGTTAAAAGAACCGACCTAAATCTGGGCCGGTTTTAAATTACATAATACGGTTATCGGTACATAACGTTTTAAATGAGCAATTTCTATTGGTTAAAATTTCCCACGCGTCATTGTGACACGTGGAAAGAAAATGATTTACATAATTTTAATGCTTCATGGTTGAGTGGGTTTGGAGAAATGTTCATTTGATAAGCTGGGGTGTAATGGAGTAAGGAAGCTTCTGGAATAATTTGGATCATTTTGTTGCACTACTGGCCCAGAGCCGGCGTTAGGGGGTGGCGAACGGGGCGGCCGCCCCAGGCCCCGCGCTTGAAGGGGCCCCGCGCTTCAGCAACGCCATTGTTGCCTGAGTTAGTTTGTAAACTTAAATAATCTTTGCAGAATTAAATTTAAAAAAAACACAACTAAATGGCCGAAACTGTTGGATGTTAAAACTGAGGCCACGGCTGATGTTAGTGAGTTATCCTCTGCATGGACTGGGACAGACCGTTATTCTAAAGAAAGACATTAGTGTCACACCATCGCTGGCACGGTCGACTCGCTATTGTCCTGAGGTGACTGGAGATGGCGGTCGCGAATTAGCCCCCGACCTGACATGGGAGGTAAAATCGGGAAAAACGTAAAAAGATACCCTATTGTTTGCGGACCGTTGAAGACGTTTTTTTTTAGTGAGCAAGCGGGGGTGCCTGTAGTAAACAGTCAGTGACCTGATGATGGCTTGCAGAGGAGGGGGTGGGGAGGGGGGAGAGAGCAAACGGGGACATGCCCCGGAAATCCAGAGTATTTATCCCTAAAATCAATATTTATACACTGTATGGGCATCTTTTGTGTAATTATGCTTATTCGCCACGATACGTTTGATAGGTATCCATACAGTAATTATGTTCATATTTATTTTATATATTGTTAGGTCATCTTTAAATACATTATACTTGTATTTATTTTTATGTCCATTTTCATTTTGGTAAACTTTAACGGTATTCGTAAAGTGATTAAGCACATGTTTATTTTAATTAATTGTAGGGACAGTGGCGTAGCGAGGTCGGGTGTCACCCGGTGCGGCACTTAATGGTGTCACCCCCCCCCCCCGAGAGGCGTAGCGACCCTTCCCGGGAAAAAACTTTCAAATTTTCGATTTGCACCCCCCCCCCTCCTCAAACTTTTGATTTGCACCCCCCTCAAGTTTTCGATTTGAAACCTTCCCCCCACCTCAAACTTTCGATTTGCACCCCCCTCAAGTTTTTCTCTATATATTTTGCTATTTTTTGCCTTGGTGTCACCCCCCTAAATGGTGTCACCCGGTGCGATCCGCACCTTCCCCCGCCCCCCCCCCCCCCTCGCTACGCCTCTGTGTAGGGATATTCAGTATAATAGTTAAGGCCATAGTGATTCTTGTTTTAAAATAGTGTAGGCACACTAAACAAATTATAAAGTCTATACTGTTTGATACATCGGGCCGAGACTGTTTTATGGTAAAGTTCTCCTGAATTCTAAAACGTCTGAATTACCGGCAGTCCGAGCATGCCATCGCGAAACTCATTAATAACATGAAGCTGGCTGTCACATGGTTCACTTTCTAATTATAGACACGGACCTTCTCTTGTGAGAACGCGGTCTTAATCTGTAATGTAATACGCGGACGCACTATTAACACGCACCTTCTCTTGAATGGCTGCGGTCAGAGATCCAGTAACGTAGTACCCGAACTGATTTTTTTAGGGTTTGGCATCCCATAGATTTAAATGTATAGTTATCCTTCACGGGCTTCACCTGACCCCACCAACTGTCACCACCCCCCCCCCCCCCTCCCAGTGTTCCACCTTACTGAGCGTCCATGATTACATTTGAGAGTCGTTTCATTTGGATATCTATAGCCGTTAACAGTGTTTTTCACGATTTGAGTTTATTCCGAAATCTATCAATGTTTTGCTATTTTCCCCTGCATCCACACACTTCGAATGCCCCTGTTAACACTCGATAAATTGAGAAAATATCGCTACTATCACCTGCCACTGTGGACCGATTTAACGTTGCTTCAAAGTGCCCGAAGGTATTAAGTCAGCCAAACAGTGCCTTCAGTACATTTGGAGTATTCGGGATTCCTTTCCCAATGCGGCGATCGCCTACAGAATCTTGCTAACAGTTCCAGTCACAGTTGCAAGTGCCGAAAGAAGTTTCTCCAAACTGAAGTTGATCAAGAACTATTTGAGATCAACGATGTCCCAAGACAGGCTCTGCGGCCTGTCGATTCTGTCAATAGAAAAAGACATAGCCTCCAGTTTGGACTATGATGATATAATCATGGAATTTTCCTCACGAAAGGCAAGAAAAGTAGATCTTCGTTTGTGAACGTACTGGTAAGATTTTCATAAATAAACATTAATGTAAAAAATCAGGGTTGAAGCTGACGTTCATCGTCTCTTTAGTGCGTGTCTTAAACTTATATCTGTTTTATTTTTTACTTTTCAAACAAAAAGCCTTAACAGAAACAAGCAACGTTTCAAAAAGCACTTCTAAGTAAACAAATTATTTGTTAATCAGTGTTTTAATGTTAATACGACATTGATAAACAGCTTAAAAATACCATATATATCGTTATAAATATTAATTCGCATTGAGAAGAAAAAAACAACGCCTCACTGTACATGTTTTATTTAATTATACACCAATGAAAAAATATAAGGCCCCGCGCGGATGGTTGGCCATAGGCCCCGCGTACCCCTAACGCCGGCTCTGTACTGGCCGACTGTATATCATGATAGCAGGAAGATATATGTGTGTGTGATAGATTAGCAGGAAGAGTATATTGTGAACTTTTATGTGTGTGTGTGTGTGTGTGTGTGTAGAGGCTTTTGTATGTATGTCATAATAGCGCAAATATGTGTATATATATATATATATATATATATATATATATATATATATATATATATATATATGTGTGTGTGTGTGTGTGTGTGTGTGTGCATCATATTGCCTAAGTCATGATAGAAGGAAAGTCTCGAGTTCAAACCCTCTGGCAGATAAGGCTCGATCCCGTCCAACACTAAAAAATTAAGAACGAAGAAGACGGATAGAAGGAAGATGCATGCATATGAGTGTATGATTTAGTTTATATGTCATGTTAGCAGGGAAATGCTATTGTGTGTGTGTGTGTTTATGATTTCGTCTGTATGTATAATAGCAAGAAGATGATATAATGTATGTGTGTCTGTGCGTAAGATATAGTCTATATGTCATTGTTATGATACGTATGATTTAATATAAAAACTTGGATGAAACATGATAGTCTGTGTAAGAAAATATATGTATGATAGTCTGCTAATGATAGTTTGAGTATGATACAAAAGTTATCCCCACTTCATTTTTCTCATTTTACACCCCTGACGACACGGCACCTCTCATCTAACACCCCGACAATACGGCACCTCTTATTTTACACCCCCTACAATACGACATCTCTCATTTTACACCCCCTACAATAGGACACCTCTCATTTTACACCCCCAACAATACGACACCTCTCATTTTACACCCCCAACAATACGACAGCTCTCATTTTAAACCCCCGACAATACGACACCTCTCATTTTACACCCCGACAATACGACACCTCTCATTTTACACCCGCGACAATACGACACCTCTCATTTTACAACCCGACAATACGACACCTCTCATTTTACACCCGCGACAATACGACACCTCTCATTTTACACCCCGACAATACGACACCTCTCATTTTACACCCGCGACAATACGACACCTCTCATTTTACAACCCGACAATACGACACCTCTCATTTTACACCCGCGACAATACGACACCTCTTATTTTACAACCCGACAATACGACACCTCTCATTTTACACCCCCGACAATACGGCACCTCTCGTTTTACACCCCCGACAATACGACACCTTATTTTACACCCCCGACAATACGCACGCCTCATTTTACAACCTGGTTGATACGACACCTCTCATTTTACACCCCCGACAATACGGCACCTCTCACTTACACCCCTGTTGGTACACCACCTCCCGCTTTACAATCGCTTTTATCCCATCCCTATACATATCACGTAGCCTTATTTTCGCATTCAGACATCGTGTTACACCACACTGCCCCCCCCCCCACCGCTTCCTAAAGCTGAGGTAATCTGGCTTTCACTCTTGTGTTATCGTAGAGTGTTCTTTAGAAATATAATCTCCATTTTCACTTCCTTCTACATGTTTTCTGTAATTTGTCTTAGGATCCCCCTCCCCCCAGGAGGGATAATGGATTGTTGTAACTTATTATATATATCAAACATGTTTTTATTAACTAAGTAGAGGTTCTTAAATGTCGAATTCGACATATTCAATACTACGAACACGTACAATAAAATTTCTATTTTACTATCGCGAGCAGTGCCAATAAGACCGAAGTTTGTGTTTAAAGAATATTTAGTTGTGTTAGCCAAGCACTTTCTTCGAACCAGACTTTTCAAACTCCATTTTCGTCTTGCTTTTTTTCTATATTTATACACCGTTATGCTCTAAATCCAGCACAGTATCTGGACAAGACAATGCGTGGCCGTTCGTACAAATTATTTCCATTATTTCAAAACAATTTAATTTCCCAGTTATTAATTATAGAAAGGTTTAGTCAAAACAAAGCTGTAGCCTTGTGACACCAAGTCCTGTTGGATAAAATTAATGCGTGGCACTGACAAAACAAATCAACGCGTGTATAAACAAACATGAACACAAACATCCAACACATATTTTATGTAGGTGTCAACAGCAAGGCATGTTCCTTAAGCACCTGGCTTAAAGCCTCGAGTGTTAGCCACGGACAGTCGCGTAGCTACAGCATAGTAAGCTTAAAGCAAGGCATAATGGTCCCGGGTACATTGAGGGGGGGGGGGTGGCTTTTCCCTATTTCTCAAAAGTTAAATTTTACTTTTGAAATTAAATAATATAAAACTATGGGTTAAGCTACTAAATAGTTATACATTATAAATGTACAATCAGGACGTATTATAGTCGTTTACAATACAAAATATACAGAATATTTATGCTTTAAAAAACATGTCCCTTATTTGAACTCCAGCTGTAGTGGATTTCTTTGCTGGCAACGTTCAACTCAATTACTGGTAGCCTAATGCTTGACGAAGTGGGCCCACTGATAATTTTTGCATTAGGGCTCGAAAATTCTAGCTACGCCACTGGCTACGGACATAACACTATGCAGTGGTCTAAGACAGCGTAAAGCTGTGCTAGAAAAACACAAAAACGTTTGAAATAGTTTTACACTGAGTTGCAGACGTTGAGGTATGGATGCTGTATCCGACCAGGGGGTGACTCATGTGACGAGGCTGGGACAGGTACGGCGTGAAGGTACGACGCAGTTGGGGGACCAGAACAGGCTAAATGTGGAACAAGGGGCCACAACCGGATGAATTAAAAACAGCCAAAATAGATTTTGCACATGAAATGTATCTAAGACAAATCTATTGCTCGGTCGGTGAAAATTATTTGTTTTTCTTTGTATATATATATATATATATATATATATATATATATATATATATATATATATATATATATATATATATATATATATATATATATATATATATATATATATATATATATATATATATATATGTGTGTGTGTGTGTGTGTGTGTGTGTGTGTGTCTGCATACACACACATATAATATTATATTTACTATTAATGTAAAGTAACTATACTATACATACATATATATATATATATATATATATATATATATATATATATATATATATATATACATATATATATATAATATACTATCAATGTAAAGTAACTATACTGAAGAAGCAATAATAAAATGCTGGCAGATAATAGAGAGCTAAGAAACAGATATTGTCCTTACCGTCACCACCCGGAGTTGTGCCCCAGAGTTGTCGAACCTTCTAGTATTTATGTAACTTGGTGAGTAATGCTCACCTGACTTGTACAGGATTTGTTTACTAGGCAGAAAAAACAAGGTCACTGGTCAGCTGTGGAACTGTGTGACGTCATTAAGGCCCGAACATTTCCTTGACCCAGATCTGTCACGTGACTCGGTTTTAAATTAAACCGTTTTTTTTTAATCACCAAGGGAAGCAACTTTCACTGGGGACGTCTCGACGGCCGTGTTTCACGTCGGTGTTTGGCAGGTTCATTTGTCGTTAATCTGTGCGTGACGTCTGCAACCGGATCTGATGGGTAGAACTCGTGCTTTTGTATGTCTTAGACGTGTCTTTGATTCAAGACTTTTGGTCATTTGTCCAACTTTTGGTCATTTGTCCAATACTTTTGGTCTTTTGTCAAAGACTTTTGGTCATTTGTCTAAGACTTTATGTCATTTGTCCAAGTCTTTTGGTCTTTTGTCCAATTTTTGGTCTTTTGTCCAATTTTTGGTCATTTGTCCAAGACTTTCGGTCTTTTGTCAAAGACAGGTGATCTATTAACTAACTTGTGCTCTAGTGTTTACATTGTGTCTATAGTGTGGTCTATGGAGCTGGAAGATTTTATTTTTATGAATGGTCGATGTTACTTGCATCTAAAGAAAAACGTTGGTAATAACTTATAAGTTAGTGCATTTTAAATTTTTTTTTTTGCGTAAAAATAAATACGTTTTATTTAAACCTAGCTACAATACATTATGAGGAGAGACATGATGCTACTTTTTCTCTCTGGAACTACATGACTGATTTTATGCTGGCACCTGATTGCCGTTTCATTCATGCGTTGTTCTGTTGCTTAGCCAGACCAGTTGGGGACCTAGAAAATCCAGCATCCCCTCCCCACATCGGAGAAAACAATCCTGACTCAAGATATCAATCATATACAAAAAGTTATTTGATAATTCTGCCCAGTGGCGGAACTAGAAAAAAAGGGCCACCCCGCAAAAAAATGTGTGGGCCCCATATATAATATATATATATATATATATATATATATATATATATATATATATATATATATATATAAATATATATATATATATATATATATATATATATATCAAGCTACCCATCTTTCGCTCTACACTTTTGCTATGTTTTTACCTATTACCACAATCAATACTTAGATACAGAATATTTTTAAATTAATTTTTATATTATAAAGGTCGGGTTTCGGTGCCTGGGCCGCTCGCATTGTCTAGTTCCGCCACTGAGCTGGTAAAACATCAAGTCAACAACTAGAAAAATAACTTTTACATTTTTTTCATCAACAAAATCCCCAGGTCCATGTTTTGACTTGTCAGCTGCGACAGTGGAAGATATTTGAACATCCTGCATGCCTCAGATTACACGCAGAGGTTGTTTATGCTTGCTCTAGTATAGGTGTTTTAAATGTAATGGCAGACATGTTGTTTGTTAGAGATGTTGTTTGTTAGAGATGTTGTTTGTTAGAGATGTTGTTTGTTAGAGATGTTGTTTGTTAGAGATGTTGTTTGTTAGAGATGTTGTTTGTTAGAGATGTTGTTTGTTAGAGATGTTGTTTGTTAGAGATGTTGTTTGTTAGAGATGTTGTTTGTTAGAGATGTTGTTTGTTAGAGATGTTGTTTGTTAGAGATGTTGTTTGTTAGAGATGTTGTTTGTTAGAGATGTTGTTTGTTAGAGATGTTGTTTGTTAGAGATGTTGTTTGTTAGAGATGTTGTTTGTTAGAGATGTTGTTTGTTAGAGATGTTGTTTGTTAGAGATGTTGTTTGTTAGAGATGTTGTTAGAGATGTTGTTTGTTAGAGATGTTGTTTGTTAGAGATGTTGTTTGTTAGAGATGTTGTTTGTTAGAGATGTTGTTTGTTAGAGATGGTGTTTGTTAGAGATGTTGTTTGTTAGAGATGTTGTTTGTTAGAGATGTTGTTAGAGATGTTGTTTGTTAGAGATGTTGTTTGTTAGAGATGTTGTTTGTTAGAGATGTTGTTTGTTAGAGATGTTGTTAGAGATGTTGTTTGTTAGAGATGTTGTTTGTTAGAGATGTTGTTTGTTAGAGATGTTGTTTGTTAGAGATGTTGTTTGTTAGAGATGGTGTTTGTTAGAGATGTTGTTTGTTAGAGATGTTGTTTGTTAGAGATGTTGTTTGTTAGCGATGTTGTTTGTTAGAGATGTTGTTTGTTAGCGATGTTGTTTGTTAGAGATGGTGTTTGTTAGAGATGTTGTTTGTTAGAGATGTTGTTTGTTAGAGATGTTGTTTGTTAGCGATGTTGTTTGTTAGAGATGTTGTTTGTTAGAGATGTTGTTTGTTAGAGATGTTGTTTGTTAGAGATGTTGTTTGTTAGAGATGTTGTTTGTTAGAGATGTTGTTTGTTAGAGATGTTGTTTGTTAGAGATGTTGTTTAGTAGAGATGTTGTTTGTTAAGGATGTTGTTTGTTAGAGGTGTTGTTTGTTAGAGGTGTTGTTTGTTAGAGATGTTGTTTGTTAGAGATGTTGTTTGTTAGAGATGTTGTTTGTTAGAGATGTTGTTTGTTAGAGATGTTGTTTGTTAGGGATGTTGTTTGTTGGAGATGTTGTTTGTTAGAGATGTTGTTTGTTAAGTATGTTGTTTGTAAGAGATGTTGTTTGTTAGAGATGTTGTTTGTTGGAGATGTTGTTTGTTAGAGATGTTTGTTAGAGATGTTGTTTGTTAGAGATGTTGTTTGTTGGAGATGTTGTTTGTTGGAGATGTTGTTTGTTAGAGATGTTGTTTGTTAGAGATGTTGTTTGTTAGAGATGTTGTTTGTTGGAGATGTTGTTTGTTAGAGATGTTTGTTAGAGATGTTGTTTGTTAGAGATGTTGTTTGTTAGAGATGTTGTTTGTTAGAGATGTTGTTTGTTAGAGATGTTGTTTGTTAGAGATGTTGTTTGTTAGAGATGTTGTTTGTTAGAGATGTTGTTTGTTGGAGATGTTGTTTGTTGGAGATGTTGTTTGTTAGAGATGTTGTTTGTTAGAGATGTTGTTTGTTAGAGATGTTGTTTGTTGGAGATGTTGTTTGTTAGAGATGTTTGTTAGAGATGTTGTTTGTTGGAGATGTTGTTTGTTGGAGATGTTGTTTGTTAGAGATGTTGTTTGTTAGAGATGTTGTTTGTTAGGGATGTTGTTTGTTAGGGATGTTGTTTGTTAGAGATGTTTGTTAGAGATGTTGTTTGTTAGAGATGTTGTTTGTTAGAGATGTTGTTTGTTAGAGATGTTTGTCACTAAATGACCCATGTTACAGTAGAGATGGGTCACTCAATGACCCATGTTCGAGTTTAGATTGGTCTCTAAATGACCCATGTTAGTTGAGGTGGGTCTCTAAATGACC
Organism: Physella acuta; assembly: GCF_028476545.2. Taxonomy (NCBI): domain Eukaryota; kingdom Metazoa; phylum Mollusca; class Gastropoda; family Physidae; genus Physella; species Physella acuta. The sequence goes on along the minus strand of NW_026731528.1, from coordinate 886,768 downwards.
CACGTTACAGTTGAGATGGGTCTCTAAATGACCCAGGTTACAGTTGAGAAGGGTCACGTAATAACCCAGGTTACAGTAGAGATGGGTCTCTAAATGACCCATGTTACAGTAGAGATGGATATCTAAATGATCCAGGTTACAGTTGAGATGTGTCGCTAAATGACCCAGGTTACAGTTGAGATGGGTCTCCAAATGACCCGTGTTACAATACAGATACAATCCACTGTGACCTTGACATCCAAGAGGCCAAGTAAAATACCTGGATCTGTTGTAATTCTGTAGCTGCCATTTTGATTGATGTCCGTGTAAGACCAGTGACGCACGAGGTCACGTGACCGTATAGTGAGTTCACCGTACAATGACCTATGTAACAAACAATGGGTGAACTTTTGTGGCTGGGGTACGTTTGTGTGGCTGATGCAGATGGCGCGTGTGGTTGGAGTGTGTAGCTGGTAAGTGTGGTCGATGGGAGTGGTGTGTGTGTGGATGGTGTGTATGTGTGAGTGATGAAACTGACATGTGTGTGTGTAGTTGATGTAGCTGGTGTGTGTAGGGATGGTGTATCTGATGTGGCGGGTGAGTGGTGTGTATGTGTGAGTGGTGTGTGGATGTAGTTGGTGTGTAGCTGTGGCTTGTGTGTGAGAGTGTTTGTGGTGTGTGTGGGCGATGTGTGTAGCTTTGGCTAGTGGGTGGTGTATGGCTGTGTAGCTGATGTGGCTTTAGCGTGTGTGTGTTCTGCATTAGCTACTGAATTTGTAAAAATAAATTGACACTAGTAAACAGTAACTGACTTGCCAAATGAAACTAGTAACAAGCATTCTAATCTTTAATAAAAAAATGTATGCAAAAATTACAATCATAAATCATTGTCAAATATTAAAAAAAAAAACAACATTGTGCACTCTAAATACAAAGACATCCACACATCATAACATCACAACTAGTGGATGGCTAATTAGACATTATTCAGTAAACATCTACAGGGAAGTATATACTTTCTCCATATTTTAATTAGATCAAGTAATAATTTAAATAAATACATTTTTAACAACCATTTTTGTTTGTTCATTCATCCAACAATGACCAAAACTTTAAGAGGAATAAAAAACATTTTGGACAGAAAAGTCTTTATAATTTCATAATAAACTTGTAAATTTTGTTAACATTGCTGCCGTGTATAAAATGTGGTCAGCATGTTAACGTGAAAGACAAGGTCACCAACATTTACATGACAGTTGAAAAAGTTTCTCCTTTCTTGGACCTCTTCTTCACACACGTGTAGATGATGATGGCACACACTAAACTGGCCAGGAGAGTTGCCAGGATGGCAACCACAATAATTAAAGCTATTTCAAGGTCACTGTAGTTCTCACTGGTTATTACAGCTTCTGGGAAATAGATCAATGGATCACACATCTACAGGTGTCCTTTATATATATATATATATATATATATATATATATATATATATATATATATATATATATATATATATATATATATATATATATATATATATATATATATATATATATATATATATATATACCTATACATATATAATTATTTTTTTGTGTATGTATGTGTACATGTGTCTATGAAGATGGGTATGGGTGGTTATATATGTATAAAAATAGCATAAATGATATAGTATAGCCTGTATAATTAATACATTACCTGCAATCTGTTCTTGAGATTCTGCTGATGGATTAGTCTGTTGATAAATTGTAAATTTAAATAGCCTGTTAACTGGCTTACTTATTCTGCTGTATAATTACTGAAGCCTTAAATATGTTAATGAACTTATTACATTTTAGTTGATATATAGCTGAGATGACATAACAATTATTATTTGGTTTTCAAGCTCACAAAGATTGTAACTAATTAAATATTTTTCACATATAAATATACGTACAGTAAAGTAAATCATTGCTATAGTCTGTCTTCTAGCTGTGGACATTTCTTCAGCCTGTTGACATTGACACAAAATGTTACAAAACTATTTTGTATTTCTTACAAAATATTTTTAAAATTAATTAAAGAATTTATAATTAAGTTTATATTTTTTTTAACAAATTATAGTTGCAAGATAACTTGCAACTTGCAACAACGGTAGGCCTGTATGACTAAACGAATTTTCTATTTTACCTTAAGAAAAATTTGAAATCCCTCAGAAAGCACCATATCCACAAGGGAGACAACACTAGCTGTGTAAGTTTTACCAACACCTTTGACTGTATCAACTTTAAAATAATTTTCTTTCCCTACAGGAAATGCTGTCAATAAATAAAATAAATGCATGAACTAAAGAGAGTAAAACAGGACATTTTCAAAATAATAAATATTTCAACTAAATAAAAAGCACTTTTGTGTGCTCGTTACTTGGAAATATATACTTCTAAATTTTAGATAACTGAGGAAAGAACTCTAATTTACAGAAAACAAATTCATATGTTAGCCTTCATATGTTACTTCATCAATATGTATTGAGCATGCTCCAACAATAATTATTTGAATTAAAATATCAACATTTAACCAGCTTTACAGATACTGGTTGAAGTATAAAATTTCTAAATAAAATATATTTTAATTTTTTTTTTTTGGGTGGGGGGACAGGAACATTAGACTTACAGAAGAGATGCCTGAAAAAAACTGCATTAAACTGTAAGAATCTGATGATAACTTTACAACTAGATCATTAAAAAAGTCTTACTTGAAGCTATAGAGAAAGTGATTTCATTCCCAATATCAATGTCAAGGTCATGTGCTGTGATATCAACATACCCATTGACTGAGTTAGGAACTGGTTGGACTTTGATGGGCTGGTTCTGTGTACAAGGAGAATCAGGTGACCAACAATGTTATGCTTGAGTGATTTAATGCTAAGATTCTGCTATGTCAACTGTTTTAAAGTTGTCAGACTCTGATTATATTTCTTATGTTTACTGGTTGAATTTTATATTCTGTCATGTGACTAAAATTTATTTCGGTACTTCATTAATGCCATTCACAAGAAATGATGTCACAGCTTAGAAGAACCAAACATGATTACTGGAAGAATTAACAAAGTTATTAGTTTTAGTTTATTTTTTGCTGCAGTTTTAAAGTGTCCTATGACATACTTTCTCAAATTTTTACATTTTCTTTCTAACAGCAGTGATGGAACTATTTTTTTGTGACACTCTTGCAGTATGCTGAGAGTGAATGGAGTGACGGAATTTTCTCATTAGATTTTTTGTTTTGGTGCCCCCCCTCCCCCCTTATGTGAGATACAAAGTCCCTCATCCAACTCTATGCTACTAACTTTCTCTCTTAAATGAATACTCATGATATTTGGGGATAAGGAAATAATTTGGTCCGCAGTGTTTGATTTGATTTTATTCTTTCTTCTTCTTCTTTGTTCTTAAAGTTATTTTATTAAAATGTTTTAAAATTTAGAAAACATTATTCAAATAACATTCTAAACTAACAACTGGCTTTTTCTACATACGTTGTTAAAATAATACTTAATATCTCATATTGCTATTTTAGTTACATCTAGTTCCACTAACTGAAGACAGAAGGGATATTTTGGGAGACTCCAAAATTAACAGATGGGGACTGGACAAAATGAAAGGTTATGGAATAAAGAGGATTAAGTCAAGTCACCTACTTCCACTGCTCTTCACCTGAGGCAATAGTTTTTTACCTTTCTAATTTGTAATCCAGTTGTATATTTTGGCCATGCACAAGCTCCATTGTTTTGATGGCAGCCAGCGTACGTAAACACTGGATCTTGGTCATCTGAATCCATGACATAGACACGAGATACAGTGCTAGCTGATCTTTTGACCACTGGCCCAGCATCCTATTGGTGAGATACAAATCTTTAGTTTTGATGGTACATTTAGCATATTCATATTTCTTTATTGCTTGCTACTGCTATGAACTAAACGTTTTTTTTCAGAAGAAAAGTTTGCTAGAGGAATAATTAAGAATATAATATGTCATAAAATTTAATACTATGACTACTGTAATATAGGCCTAATTGTAAAAATATATCTCCACTGAATTTTAAAAATTAAAACAATTATTTAAGAACATGTAAGCTTTATATGTTAATTGGAAAATTCCTTTATTAAAGACAGTCTGTCTAGGTGAGTTTGTGAAGGTTAGACTAATGTACCTCCACAATGATTGTGAGATCGTAAAACTTGTTGCCACCTAGAAGCTCGTAGTCTAGTTCTGAGGTCAAGGTCACGCTGCCTGTAAGTGGGTCAATGGAAAACTTGTCAGTGGTGTTGAGCTGTTGGAGATTTCACAGATTCACAAAATTAAAGATTTAATAGCAGCTCTAATTAAATGTTAAAACATTTTCACAAAATTAAAGATTTAATACCAGCTTAAAATTAAATGTTAAAACATTTTCACAAAATTAAAGATTTAATATAATCTCTAATTAAATGTTAAAAACATTTTCACAAAATTAAAGATTTAACATCAGCTCTAATTAAATGTTAAAACATTTTCACAAAATTAAAGATTTAACATAAGCTCTAATTAAATGTTAAAACATTTTCACAAAATTAAAGATTTAACATCAGCTAAAAATTAAATGTTAAAACATTTTCACAAAATTAAAGATTTAATATCAGCTAAAAATTAAATGTTAAAACATTTTCACAAAATTAAAGATTTAACATCAGCTAAAAATTAAATGTTAAAACATTTTCACAAAATTAAAGATTTAACATAAGCTCTAATTAAATGTTAAAACATTTTCACAAAATTAAAGATTTAACATAAGCTCTAATTAAATGTTAAAACATTTTCACAAAATTAAAGATTTAATATAAGCTCTAATTAATGATAAAACATTTTCACAAAATTAAAGATTCAACATAAGCTCTAATTAAATATTAAAACATTTTCACAAAATTAAAGATTTAACATAAGCTCTAATCAAATGTTAAAACATTTTCACAAAAGTAAAGATTTAACATAAGCTCTAATTAAATATTAAAACATTTTCACAAAATTAAAGATTTAACATAAGCTCTAATCAAATGTTAAAACATTTTCACAAAATTGAAGATTTAACATATTCACAAAATTTAAGATTTAACATATTCACAAAATTAGAGATTTTATTTTCATAAAGTTAAAGATTTAATTTTTCACAAAATTAAAACTAAATGTCTTGTCTTTATACCTAAAAAAATATATTTAAAAATGAGGCTCTGAATCAAAATTTGCTTGCCAGTATTCTTCAAGCAAGTAATTTTTCAAAAATTGGATTCTCAAAAAAAAATAAATAATAAAAAAACACTCCTTGAAGACTCACGAAGGTAAAGGTCAAGTTTCCAACAAGATTAGAGTCCTTGTCCTCAGCAGTTACAGAAAACAGGACTGATCCAATAGCTGTTGTCTGCAGATTAGTAAAAAAAACAAGTTTGGTGGAGTTAAGTAAATAATTTTATACTGCTACAATGTGTAATAACAAAATAATTGTAGAGTTATTTATCAACTAGTGCCTGTCTTAATTCAGGAATTTAATTTACACAATGAACATTTTTTTTAAGCACATTGTACTTCATGTTTACAATTTAAAATATTGGCCGTACAGAAAGTTATACAAGCTTTCATTACCGAGTATTAAATTTTTTTTCAATAATATAAAACCCAAAAGATAAACTCTGACCTCTGCTATTTTTATCTCTCTTGTTTTATTTCCATCAACAAAAACTGGGTCATTATCGTTAACATCATTTATGTAAATTCTGGCATCGTAAACCTGTTTGGTGCAAAATATTAAAAATGTATTAACACAAAACACCAATTATTGCAATTAAATTACATCAAGGAGACAGAGAAAATAGAAAAACTGGCATCAAATTTGTTTTGACAAAATTCTAGAACTAATTCTGTAACTATACAACAAGTTGAACAAGTCAGTCATATGACTTAGAAATGTGTTACTCCCACTACCAGTCAACAGAGTGATTTCACATGTGACTTACCATTGTGGTTAGACTTTGATTTCTGGGTGTGCAGGTTAGAGTGAAGGGGATGTAACTCATATCATCCTCTATGGAAGATGTCATACCCTGGTGATATTCAGTGTACACATCAAATTCATAACAATCAAACACAATCCCAGGATATATTTTTTTACATTTAATTTCTTTGTTCTTAATTCAAGTATTGGTAGGGAAGGGATTCCCTCGAACACAATTAAGTATTTTGTGTCAACTTGTTATGTGCCATATAGGCAGTTGACTCAGATTTCAGCCTGCTTTTCTTTGTCGATTTGCTTTCATAGCCTTTGTCCAAGAACAAACTACAAGGCAGCAGTTGTTTGATTTCGGAGTTGTCTTTCCTAGAAGAGGTGCTGTCCCCAGCTATGGAGTATCTTCTGTCCTGGGTTAGAACTCGGGACTTTTTGGTTCAGCAACCATGAGTTAAACCGATCTAACAATTCCAACCACTACATTTTATTTAAAGTTGAATTTTTTTGTTTCATAAAATGACAAAATGGTTAATTAATAAATTAACAAAAATTATTAACTGAACCACTAATTAACAAAAGTTGTTTCCCTTAGAAAATGTTGACATAAATATTGTCTTTTACTTACATCTCTGTCCAGACCCCTGGTTAAACGTATATAGTTGACCCTACCCTCAGTCACAAATGTGAAGTACTGGGACGGGTCAGCGAAGTTGTAGCCTATGCTCAAGTTAAAGTCCCCGGCGCCATAATTCCCTGAAACCCTGAGCTGGGAGTAATATTTCTTGGAGCCAGTCGCAGCAGAACTCTTGATATCTGTAGGTGAAAGTATACACAGCTGTTGGTACTTGGTACCCAGAATAGTTTTGTTGATTTGGGATTTGGAATTATACATCAAAAGGTAAGGATCCAAGAAAAAATAATAATCATCATATTCACTACAATATTATATTTTTAAATGATAAAAAATTCTAAATTTAGTTTTAATTATATTTTTTAATTAAAAACATGGTGATATTAAAGAAATAATTCAAATTAATATAAGGTTGCCATTTAGGTATATCCAGTTTACCATTAGCCAAGAACTCACTATTGAAAACTACAACTTAATATGTTGTCTGTTTTATGAATTTGTGTGGCCCACACATATCCCAGGTGGCCCACACATATCTCAGGTGGCCCACACATATCTCAGGTGGCCCACACATATCTCAGGTGGCCCACACATATTCCAGGTGGATCACAGACATATTACAAAGCTACATTATCCTGAACACTTCATTTAAAACTGGTCTCAAATACCTGCATCAGTAGCCTCATCTACCCAGAATTCCAAGACTGGCAGAGTACCCAGGTAAGGACCCTGGTCTAAAGGCTCACAAGCTGAAAGTAGATTGGAAACAACATTGAAAACATTTGTGTTCTAATTACTGTCAATTTTTAAATACAATATCAATAAGTATTTATCTGTTTGGATTTCAACCTAATTATAACACATTGACAATATAATTTATTATAAAGTATGCAAAGTTCCTTTTCAAACCTGACGGTCCATGAGGGAAGTGCAGTAGAGTTTCTGTGACCTCAGCATAAGAAGGTATAGTGTGGTCAGCACTGTGCCCAGTCACCTTTACTTTCCCTAACTTTAGTTAGGTACCCAACAGAGCTGGGTGGACCACAGTGTCCCATATATTATGGAGTACTATAGCTTTATTACTATTCATGATGCATTTCTAAAACTCATCTTAATCTTAAACTTGTCATAACCCATGTTCTAAAACTAAATACTGGCAACAATTCAGTTCTGGAGCAATGAGAGAGTAGTGTGTAGAAAAGTACACAAGAAAAAAAAAGGGAGATAAATGTGTTTACCTTTAGCTGAAGGTCCTGTTGTGGGTGTGGCTGGGGTATCACCCTAAGAAATTAAACATTGCATGATCACTTGTTAGTTTAAAGTAGAACAAGTTTATATTTGAGGGTGTTATCAACAATTTAGTGACAGTGAAATTCAATAAATGGTGGTGTGTCAACAGTATTTAACTGATGCTGGTGTTTTTGGAATTAAATAGTGCAAATAGCGAAACAAATATTGTGTTTAATTGTTTTATTATAAAACTATAAAATCTATCCCCCAAAGAAGAACTAAAAAAAAAACAACCCAACCAAAACAACCTACTGTGAAGTAAATCATGGCCATCACACTTCTTTTAGCTGGTGATATTTCAACAGCCTGAAAAGAAAATTAAAATCATTGACGGAAGTCTAATTAGTAATTACTTAGAAATTGCTGCATATAATAGTGGTCCCTAAACTAGGTGACGGGACTAAACCAACTACTTACAGAGTTGGGATGTTCAAATTTTGATAGAGATTAGGATTATACAAATACCAGTTTAATAAGTCTGTGACTTACCCTCAAAAAGATTTCAAAACCCTCTTGGACTTGCATGTCAGACAGGGGGACAATGGAGGCTGTGTAACTGTTGCTGCTGCTCTGTGTGGTTATGATGTTGAAGCTGTTTTCTTGACCAGGTGGTACTGCTGCAGTAAGTATAAGGTGAAGTATTGTAAGAAAAATTTAGCAGCACCAAATGATGAATTGGGAAAACGTTTGTTCAGGGAAGAGAGATGCAGAAGGTTTAGCCAATAATTAAAAAAAATCAAGCTTTAGTTGAAGATTTTTAATTAACCTTCCCCTCCACATCGTCAGTAAAAGTGAGACCCATCCCCAAGAATGTCACAACCCCTCGCATTCCACTAAAATTCTGTAAGGGGATATAACAAAGCTAGCTGAATTAGCCAAAAACAATAACTGAGTTTTTTCCCTTTGCATAAAAAAATACAACTATTAAACCGTTTGCAAGTTAGATTGATTGTGGTAATAAAAATAGCTCATCACTAGTATAATTCTTAAACATTTTTAACTTATCTGTGTAAATATCATTTTCATAAGAATTTACGAAAAAGGGATTTTTGATATATGTAAAATAATAATTAAAATTCAGTTTTAATAATACCCTTTTAAATGCAAAGGTATGGTGTCTCACTTTCATTACCCCTATCCCATGTCACACATCGTCAAAAAATTCAGAAGACAACCCCTAAATGGTGATTGGTTTATCAAGTAAAAGTCTCTATTAACAAGGCTTACTTGAGGCCACAGAGAACTGGACAGGATTGTTGATGCCCGTGTCTTGGTCGTACGCCATGATGGTCACAGAACTTGAGATTTGGTTGGGCACTGGGTAGATGGTCAGTGGCACATCCTGTAGGTCATACAAGAATGGGGTCAAGGTCATAAATCAAAGATCATTGGCACATTCATGTAGGTCATGCAAAAATTGGTTCAGGGTCATGAATCAACACATATTAGTTGCAGAAGTTATAGCCAAAAAATATTTCCTGGTAAATTGTGTGCCTTGGTGTTGTTTGAAATTCAAACAAAACCATTTTAATTGTTGATGATAATATATGCTGTTGTTTTAGCCTACTCCCTCACTACATATCATCACACATCATCACAAATAGCCAGACCTCCCACATTCTTCCTATAATAAAAGTATTTCTTAAATTATTTTAATCAGATTTTTTCTTAATAAAAATAATAAAAATACATTAGATTTCTTGAACTCCCCCCCCCCATCCTTATCCCTACATGGCACATTACATTTCTTGAACCCCCCTTATCCCCACAAAGCACATTATCACATTACATTTCTTGAACCCCCACTTATCCCCACATAGCACATTACCACAACAATTTTAACATTACCCCATGATATCCAGTTAACTCTTTGTTTTTCAAATCTTCAGTTTATTCAAAACAATAGGTGCTAAATTTTAAGCAAATTTAAGTTTCAAAATCTTGTAAATAGTCAAAACAATAGGTGCTGAAATTTAAGCAAATTTCAGTTACAAAATCTTGTAAATAGTCTAGTCACCTTTTTCATTTGTAGACCAGTTGTAAATTTAGGCCAGGCACAAATGCCACCATATTTGAAACATCCGGGGTAAGAGAAGGCTGGACCTTGGTCATCGGAGTCTGTTATGTAAATTTGAAGGGTCATTGTGTTTGATCTCGTTGCACCTGGACCAGCATCCTACAGGTGAATGGAAGTGAAGTAAAAAGTAGTAATTTCAGAATTAGTCAGTTGGTTTAAATTACTAAATTAAAAAAAAATTGTAAATTAAAATTAATGAGGAATGCAAGGTCAGGCATGAAGAGTGCATGATTGCTAATGCTGAGAATTCTGAATTAGCTAATTAGCTAGGGACAGCAACCTATTGAGGAGATTTTCATGGCTGGACAAAAGCTATGAAAGAAACTCCAGAAAAACAAAGCAAGCTGAAATCATATTCAACAGGCCATGTGGCATATAACATGTTGACAGGTAATAGATATGTGTTGAAGGTTATCTGCTATAAAAATTACAGTTAAGAACAAATAAGAAAATAAGTGGTTTTTATCAGCTTAGAAGATGTGTGTTATACAATTTTACAGATGGGTATAGAGCCTGAATGTTTAAAATGTGACATACTTGAACGGTAATGTTATAAAAGTTTACAAATGTGTAGGGCCTCAAAAAAAAAAATACTACCTGAACTTGAACAGTGATGTTATAAAAGTTTACAGATGTATAGAGCCTCAATTAAAAAAAAATATACCTACCTGAACTTGAACAGTGATGTTATAAAAGTTTACAGATGTATAGAGCCTCAATAAAAAAAAAATTACCTACCTGAACTTGAACAGTGATGTTATAAAAGTTTACAGATGTATAGGGCCTCAATATAAAACAAAATAACCTACCTGAACTTGAACTGTGATGTTATAAAAGTTTACAGATGTATAGAGCCTCAATATAAAAAAAATACCTACCTGAACTTGAACTGTGATGTTATAAAAGTTTACAGATGTATAGAGCCTCAATATAAAAAAAATACCTACCTGAACTTGAACTGTGATGTTATAAAAGTTTACAGATGTATAGAGCCTCAATTAAAAAAAAATACCTACCTGAACTTGAACTGTGATGTTATAAAAGTTTACAGATGTATAGAGCCTCAATTAAAAAAATACCTACCTGAACTTGAACAGTGATGTTTACAGATGTATAGAGCCTCTATTAAAAAAAAATACCTACCTGAACTTGAACTGTGATGTTATAAAAGTTGTACGTCCCCAGACTCTCGTAGTCCAGCTCCTCTGAGACTTTGATTGCACCTGTCAAACTGTCAATGGAGAACTGAGTTCCAGAGTTTACCTGTGGAACAACAGACGGTACCTTTATATATCTAGAATTGATGTTTGTATACAAATAATTCACGTTGACTTACTGGATGGTAGGGTGAGTGAGTGGGGCTAGCGGATACTGGTGGTCAAAAAGTTTAATTTCACACATGAGTAAGTCCTGAGAAGACTCAGTGTCAACTTACTGACTCAAGCCCAGCCCATGGGGAGTAGGTATTCAACATCTCAAGGGCAAATTATCTCAGGGCAAAATATCTCAGGGCAAAATATCTCAGGGCAAAATGTTTTAGGGCAACATATCTTAGGGCAAAATATATTAGGGTAAAATATCTTAGGATAAACAATCTCAAGCCATAATATCTTGGTATAAAATAAAAATTTTTTAATTTGAGGTTAAATTGCCTGGATGATAATTTTTTGGTATGTCTAATCTTAGTTATGAAAATATTCAAATGGAAAACAGCCTACTTGTCAAACCTCAAACGTTTATAGTCATAATTTAAAAAAATCATTAGGCCTATATTTCATATGAATAAATTAATAATTAACTCATGCATTTATCTTTAAATTACTAGTTCAGTGCCAATAATAATTTTATTTTCTCTCACCAGACTGTAGGTCAAGTTTCCCGCCACGTTGGCGTCTTTGTCAACAGCGGTCACGGTCATCACGGTACTGCCCACAGGAGTGGCCTAGTATTACAACAGTTGATTTGAATGTTTTACAATCAACAATAATAGATCAGTCATGCTTATATTTTCTTTACATTTAAATAGGAAGTTAATCAAAGAGAAGCAACTCATATTTTAAAACTACAAACTTACCTCCCTTATGGAAATTTGACTTGCTTGGTTGAGAAACACTGGGGTGTTGTCATTGACGTCATTGATGTATATTTTAGCATCGTAAACCTAATATAACCCAAAGTTGTATATCGTTAGATCAGATGGTGTTAAAAGACAAGGCTAACGGTAGAAGCGATGACTTAGCTGTACAAGTAGCAAGGGAGTCAGTTTAGCATATCGAGTTTCTCGAGTTACGGAAGTTTGTTCTAGAGTGGTAAGTGGCAGGATCTAAAGGGTTAGGTCATTAGGTGACGATTAATACTGAGGTGTTAGGGGGATTTCGGGGGGGGGGGGGGGGTGAGTTTAGAGTCAGGGTTTTTGGGATAAAGGAGGTTAGTGTTAGGGTTAAAATGATTGAGGAATGTTTAAGTCAAGATTTTGGGGGAGGGGTAGGTTAACCCTCATATCACCATCCCCAACAACATCAGTGATGATACACATAACGACAGCGGCAATAAAAAAAATACAACATCAGTGATGATACACATAACGACAGCTGCAATAAAAAAAATTCTTACGATGGGAGCCAGGCTAGAGTTGCTGGGTGTACAGGTCAGGACAAACGGTATCATGTCAAGGTCATCAACAGCTGACTCGGTCAGACCCTGGGGTCGAATATAACATTTACATTACAGCAAATCACATTTTATAACAGCCTATAACATTTGTAGTGTATCAATAATGAACATTTAATAAACATTTTAATTGAACTTTTTAATTGTTCTACTGCACTTGAAATGAGAACCAGTGGCGTAGCCAGGATCGTCTCAAGGGGGGGGGGGGGTTTCCAATTTTTACCCGGGGACAAACTTTCGATTTGCACCCCCCCCCCCCAAACTTTTGATTTGCACCCCTCCCCTCAAACTTTCGATTTGCACCCCCCTCATACTTTTTTTATATACCGAGGGGTCTATAGGGGGGGGGGGGTTATGACCCCCCCCTAACCCCCCCTGCCTAAGCCACTGATGAGAACAACACTGAAACTTCTTTGTTGAATGAAACTAAACGAAAACTAATCTTTCATGAGAATAATGAGCAAAACAAACATTAAATAGTCAAATTAATGACCGAAATTTTTTTTTTAACCCTAAACATGAATTGATCTGAGCCAGATACTCACGTCACGGTCGATGGCCTTGGTGAGCCGGAAGTAGTTGACCCCAGCTACAGTCGTGGGGACGAAATAATCCATGGGATCAAGGACAGGGTAGCTGACGCTGAGGTTGAAGTCACCGAGGCTGTAGTTGCCTGCTATTCTTAGCTCCGTAAGGTAGTTGTTGGACGCGTTCTGCAGAGCTGGGGGAGGGAGGGGAGAATATTTGACTAAATAGGGAAGGAGGACTACTTTAGAATAAATGGCGGGGAATACTAGGCTATTTAGGGAGGGGGAATTTTTACTAAATACGGAGGGAGGATCACTTGAGAATATATGGGGGGGGGGATACTTGACTACATAGGGAGTGGAAATAATTGACAATATAGGGAAGGGGAATACTCAGAGTTTCTTCCAGGTATATTTTTAAAGGGGGGGGGGGGGTGTGGGCTCGCCCCGAAAAAAGTCTACCGCCCCCCCCCCCCCGGAAATTTTAGCCCCCCCCCCCCCCAGGAGAAAAAAGTCTAGAAGAAACACTGAGAATCTGAGAATACTTGACCATATAGAGGAGGGTGGAGTACTTGAAAACATGCGGAACGTCGATATAGTGGGTCTACAGTGCGACTCTCCATTGCTTACCTAATTCTGAGATAAGATCAACCCCTCCCCCCCACTCTAAACATACCCCACATCACTGCTATATTATGTACCTGACTATAAAAATTACGTAATCCATTTAGCACCAACATTATTATCTACCCGCTATTCGAAACTTTTCATCCCATTTGAACCCCATACGAAGAGAAAACAACATCAAACATTACCTTCCTGTGTGGCCTCATCCACAGACATCTGCAGTGTGGGCAATGTACCGAGGTAGGGACCATCATCCAGTGGCTCGCACACTGTAAGGTAAACACAGTTATCGTGAGTGGAGGGCAAAGTAGTCTTGTAGTTTGTTAGGGGATCATGATGATAGAATAATGTTGAGAACAGGGGTCGTGTTGTAGCTGGGTAGGGGTTGTGTTATAGGAAGTATGGGGTTATATTGGGGATTGAAGAGAAAAAAGTCTAGAAGAAACACTGAGAATCTGAGAATACTTGACCATATAGAGGAGGGTGGAGTACTTGAAAACAGGAAGAAAGTCGTGGTGTAGGGGACAGGGCGACGTGTGCGAGTGTAGAGGGGTCATGTTATGGGGGGGGGGGGGCAGTGGGGATGTCATGTTATAGGGGTCAGTGGTGGTGTTATCCATGTTGTAAGTATACAATGTCATACCGGCCTAGGCATTAATATAAAAACAAAAGAAAAAATCCTGGAAATTTGTATCTATTTTTATCCACGGGGTTTCCCGTATCTCCCAAAATCACGTACTCTCCATGTCACGAAAACATCCGTAAACAACACGACAACAAAATTCAGGAAGAAGCCACCCCCCTCCCCTTTACATTTAGATCCCGGATACACCCCCTCACCCCTCATTGCACTAAATCCTTCCCTAGATATTGACTCAGTAATGCAACTAAGCCGGGGAAGTTTTCTATCGAGAAAACGAAAGTCCAGGATATGCTAGCTTTTGTTTGATTTGTTGCAGGTTACATGCACACAAAAATTGTGGCGACGGGTACATTTATGTAAGAGAATAAATCACACACAGAGAGGTCGAATTTTTAGCGCCCTCTGACGGAAGTGTTGAAGATTTGCTGTATCACTGTGGTTTTTTAATAAGCCTAGTGGTAGCTGTATGTGATACACTGTGCCCTTTCTTTGCCCAAATATTTAGTTATGTTTGCTAAACTGTGCCCTTTTTATGGCTAAAGTGTTAGCTGAATGTGCTTCAGTGGGCCGTTTCTACGGCCAAACTATGGCTAAGTTTTGTAAATTTACATTTCTTAAGAAATTAGGTCAAATTGATTGATGAGCGAGAGTCCACATTGACTGACTCACAAGCTATGGAGTCTACACTGACGCACGAGCTATAGAGTCCAGTGGCGTAGCCAGGAATCGGTCATGGGAGGGGTTCAAATAGTTTTCCATATGTATAAAATCATATATATATATATATATATATATATATATATATATATATATATATATATATATATATATATATATATATATATATATATATATATAGTGTAGGGGTATATATATATATATATATATATATATATATATACATATATAGGGTGTGAGTCCATGGGAGGGGTTATAACCCCACTAACCCCCCCCCCCCCCCCCTTGCCTACGCCACTGATAGAGTCTACACTGACTGACGCCCACACCCAAGCCATACTGTTCAAGTCCGGGTATTACGTCACGAAAACAAAATGGCTGCCTGCCTGAAAACTCAGGCGAACGCCCTTCTCAAACAGTCAAATCATACATGAATAACAATTTCTCGGTACCACAGTACAATTATTCAATTTATAATAACAAAATTGAAAAAAAAAAGTTTTGTAAGCAAAAATTAACACCAAACAGCGCAAATAAGATTATCAATGACATGGAGTGTGTCATAACCAAATCTGTACGAGTAATTTTGCTACTACTTTAGGCCAGCATTAGTAAAAATAAAATAAATTTATCATACTACATTTTAAAAAAATCATAAAAAAAAACGTTTTAATATCAAACTTTTATGTAATAATGCACTAAAAAGTAGAAAATAAATTATAGATTTATAAATAACTATAGAGAAAAGCGTGGGTCACTTAAGTACTTAATGGATACCTTTACTAATATTTGAGAAGAGACACACGCTTTTCTTTATAGTTATTTAAACGTTTTTTTATGAATTTTTTTCCAGTACTTTACATGTTTTATTTACAATAGAGTTACATGACTAAAAACCATTGTCAAGTTTATAGCTAAAGTTTCAGTAAAGTATTATGGGATGGCGTAGTCTAGTGGTAAAGAACTAGAGTGCTGACCCGACTAAAAACCATCGCGCACCTATTGAACGTGATGACGCGCTTTTGACGTAGACCCCCCCCCCCCCCCCCCACCCCTGGGATTGTCACGATGCATTGTCTTCATGTCTTGACCCAAGTACCAACTACGAACCGTATCTGTCAGTTAGAAGTGCCTGCAATTTCACACGGGCGTTTCGACCTAGACAGACAGACAGACTGACGACTGACGAGGAAGTGAGTTAAATAAAAGCTTGTAAAAATGTGTAAATTATGATCTATATTTCCATGTCTTTACGCGAGATGCACGTAATTTTTTAATTTAGTCATTCCGCGAAAAATTCAATAAAAAATGTTCTGTTTTTTTTAGTGTCTCCCCCCACACAATCATCGCTAACACACCACAACATCTATGTATTAACCATGATATTTCTCACCCATTTTCGCAGTGCTGTGTTGTAAAAGTGAGATCAGGGCCAACAACCCACAAATTATGCGCCCTTGTCTTGTTGTCATGGTGATCTGAAATTACACAAGCGGCGGTTAATTTTATAGGACAGAAAATGTGAAAAATTTGCAGCTTAAACTATCCTTTTCATGTAATATTAGAGGAAAAAAAGGAAAGGGGGGTGGGGCGGTGGTTTATCATCTTGTTAATATTTAGTGTAACATCAGTAATTTACCGTAACATTTTGATTTGCTTTACTCTTATTTTCTCGAAATAAACGCAGCTATTGATTTCATTTCTTCTTTCAATACTATGTTAGGCTTCATATACCCTCCTAATAATTTAATAAAGATGCAACGATCTATGTCCTCTATACAGTGTGATTTCCAGAATCAATTGCAAAAAAAAAATCTCGTAAGCGAGTACTTCCCTTTCGAACCTGATGGTTCATAGGGCAAGTGAAGTAGAGTTCACTTGTTTCCGTTACCACGGTAAGTTTGTAGTATAGCCTACAAAACTGTGTCTTTATTTGTGGTAGGGGGTGGGTGGAAGTAGAAATGGTATATACTTACGTATTTTAATGTATTTGGGGGTGGGGGCTGTGAACAAAACTCTAAACTAAAACTATGTTATACGAGCCGACGCGGCATATCATACGCCGCTATTTAGTTGTTTTATTTTCTACTTTTCAGTAATTCATAATTTGTGAATTTGACAGCACCAATGCTGCCACTGAAAATATTTGCTTTAAAACACTATCAGTAGGTCGTTAAGGACGATACTACCCCCACCCTCCTTTCCCCCAATTCTACACTACACCCCCCCCCGTGAAAGCAGCCTCCTCTTAGTTACCTCCCCTAAGTTTAAAATCGTTTTAAACTAAATTATCTGCCCCTAGGAACCGTCACTAAATCCGGCTCTACGATTGTAAACATTTAACGTGAACCACAGCTCACCAGACCATGTAGGGGTGGGGGTGGTAGGGAGCGCGCTTACAGCTTGTTTTCTAGCGTCTCCCAGAAGAGAATTATATATATAGATAATATGTGAACGATCTCGAAGTCATTGCCATTTTATAATTCAGCAACATGATTATGAAATTGCTAAAATTAATCATAAAAATGTGAAATACGATTCGTTTTTAAAGCTACTAATATGTTTAAACTAAAAATAAAGTGTCAAAGGAACTTACTTAGTAAGTGAATATGTTTAATTTTAATCTGTATTGGTTTCTTTGACTTCAATTATCCCCACTGTCTTGGAAATGTCCTTACGATTTTGATAAAATGTCTTTATGGTCCTGGCAAATGTCCTTACGATTTGAACATATATTTTACGATCCTGAAAATGTCCTTGCGGTCCTGATATAAGTCCTTACGTTACTGACGCTGCTTTATATCGTATCCGAATACCCGGAACTGTGAGGGTACTATGGGCCGATACCGCTTGTAATACCGGAACGAGGTAGGGCCTTTCATAGAATCAGATTTCATACCTATGAAGATCTAGGCCAAACAAGAAATTTGGCCAGTGTTTCAACTGTTTAACAGACAACGGACCTAAACAATTGAAAAACCCAGAAGTTTAAAGTATATTGCGTGTATCATGAAAATGTCTAGTATATGCAGCATTTTAATAAAGAGAAATCTGTTACAAAATAAACTGAATTTAACTGTAATTAAATGTTGTACCATGGCCTTTAATTTCTTAGAAATTGTATTTTGATGCGTCTTTTGTTCCTGAATGATTTTTATTTCATTATGGGTTTGGTAGGGCTACGTATACGACCATGTATTGTGCTAGTGTTTGTGTTGAGTGTAAGTGTGCAAGAGTGTGCAAGTGTGTTGACGCGTGTTGAAAGTTTGGTTACACATGTTATGTATATCTGTGTGATTATATCGAAAGCCAATAGAATGACTGATTTATAAATCATTCGACATATGAACTGGAATAGATGTGGTTAAAGTAATCAATGTTAAAAAGTATAAATAAGGGGGTTGGTGTGGCGAGGAGAGGTGGTCAGTTAACGGGATTTTGTGCTAATGGGATTTTTATTTTCTCAGAATTCAGTTAAAAAAAATTTATGTCCATATATAACATCACGTTTTTACCCTTACTCTACTTCTCCCCCTCCTCTACGGATGATACATTGAAGAAATAAATATTTTATAACCTTGCATTGTCCCCCCCCCCCCCCCAAGCGCACAATCACACATTCCCTGTGTGTGTGTGTGTGTGTGTGTGTGTGTGTGTGAGGTCAGTTTGTACACAGTTGAGTAGTTTAGATGGTCGTAAGTTCGCTCATTCGATCTTTGCTGTCCAAGTCCAGCAGTAGACTTGTGTACAGTGTGCAAGATAGATTAGCCGTACCACCACATGTACCAAGTACATTACCTGTACCGTAAAACAAACAGGGTAAGCTACTCCTCTGGTCATCATTTAGACACTTGAAAAAACAAAAGCAAAACCAGATTCACATTTTTATATAGTTCGGTTTATTTTATGCCCAGGCATTCGTACAGTATTTGACGCACTGTCAAAATTCTAGGATAAACACCCCATATGTCCAGCATATAAATAAACACTATTTCATTAGGCTTGGGACATACAACATTCACATACATGCTTGATAAGATAAAATTCGAATGTTTAAAAACTAATCTCAAGGATTTCAATAAAAATAAAATCTTGGTAGAAAAACATGTTTAAAAAAAAATGAATAAAAACTAAATGTGTATGGGAATATGTGAAAGTAAAACGTGAAAGACAGACGTCAAGATGGACAGTATGGACGCTCGTTTCACCCTTGTTAAAATAAAGAGATTGCTACTTTTAAACTTTAATGTGTACAAAAATGGTACATAAAATAAATCATTGCTAAAATACCAGACAATCATATCTACAACACCATCCTTTGATTTATCTGATACGTTAAAAATAGTACATCTTTTAAAACAACTCATGAAGAATGGCAATTGTGTTAAAAATACTTCATCACTTAACTGAGCTGCTAATTCATCACACATCTGAGTGTTACCACACATCCATATTTAGTTGTGATGTATGCGAACCCAGGATTTTCTATTTTTTCTTTTTCATTGATGACATCAAGAGGTGGCCCATCCTACAGAAAAAGTTTACGTTTGTTCATAAGGATGGCCTATCTTAGTGGTGGAGGATTTGGCCATCGAGTAAAGGATCAAATTTGGACCACTTTACCGGGGAGTGTGGGGGGGCCACTTTACCGGGGAATGTGGGGGCCACTTTACCGGGGGAGTATGGGGCCCACTTTACCGGGGGAGTATGGGGCCCACTTTACCGGGGGAGTATGGGGCCCACTTTACCGGGGAAGGTTGGCCCTTATGAAAGTATTAGCTCCTACAATCTAGAATCCCGTTTGGCCATTGCTTGCAGTAAGTTCTGTCTCTTCAATCCGGGGACGTTGACAAATGCTCTGAAAAAATATTTGTAAAATTTTAAGTTGAACTATAATTCACTGGTCTGGTCTAGCCTACTCGTTAGCATGCCACTAGGAAATATTGCTGGTAAAAATAATGAAGGTGCGCATTGATGAATTAGTTACAAGAGTTTAAGTTCTCTCTCAAATAAAAAACAACTCAGAATGAAGTTCGTCTTAGTTATCAAAAATAAATTCTTTTCTTTCCGAAATTTTATTCAAAGTCCTCTTTAGTCTATATTACATTTACTTACATTTAGCTAACAGAACATTTGGAATAATTAAAATACCAGTTAGCCAGAAATTGGCCTTGATCATGTGGAAGTCAAGTCTCTTCTTTGGATCACTCCTCAACAGCCCATGAAAGAGGGAAGCTTGACCAGGATCTAAAAACAAACGGTTAGAATTTTTGTTCTATTTTTCGTACTAATTCAGCTTCCATGTGCACAGTGCAGGTGAGTGGTCCAGTACTCACCTTCAAACTTTCTGACAATGTCCTTGATGTCGTCACATTTTCGTTTGACGGGCCGCTTGATGCACGCCCCCACAAATGTCACACCTTTAGGAAATTTCAAACTTATGACATTCTCACAAACAAAAACTATTTCGTGAGTTCCTGTCGCATAGCAGCATTTCTCAGTCATCTATTCTATCCTAATTCTGTTCCGTTTTGTATTATAATTATATTTCTTTATTCCACAAGTGCTATTTGAGTGCTATTCTATTAAATGGTATTTTAAAAAAAATAACGGCCAATGTAAAAAGGCCTCAATACCTACTGTTGTTACCATCATTAAATATTTATAAAATGTTTAATCTCATAGGACTCTAGCTAAATCTCTTGCCGAAAGAATAGATTCTGGATGGAATGGGTTATAAATTATTACAAAGAACAGACCACCAAAGAATTAATGTAAAATTGTTACCAAGCGCGTAGATGTCGGTCTTGAAGGGGTTAAAGCAGGGGCGGACAACTCGCATCTCCGGGGCCCAGTAGTCTCTCGTGCCTCGACTTATTTTCTCGACATCCTCATCAGACGAATACCTTTTGGCGAAACCAAAATCTGAAAATAAAGGGAATTTTGTTTTTCAAGTCTCCACCTTTTCAACCCCCCCCCTCATCTCTCAAGGTAACTGGTCCTATGCTCACCCCCCCCCCCGTCAGAGAACCACCTTTTGAGTTACACCAGAGTTTATTTCAGGCATCTCTTCTAACGCCCCCTCCCCCCAACAAAATAGAATTAACATAGAAATTATATACTAGTACCAGTGTTCACCCCCCCCCCCCCCGTAAAATTTAGTCCCTCACGTCTGAACATAACAAGACCCCCCCCCCCCCCCCCAGGAAAATGTAGTTCCCCCACCTCTGAAAATAACCTCTGAAAAAATTTAGTCCTTCCCCACCTCCGAAAATAACAAGTGCCCCCCCCCCCCTCGCCCAGCGAAAAAAAGTCTGAAAGAAACACTGAGCCACATACAAGTAATACATATATCTACCGGCTATTTTAGCGATGTTGTTATCTGTAATGAGGATGTTCTTCATCTTGATGTCAGAATGGGCGATGTACTTGTTATGTAAACATTCCAGTCCATTCACTACATCTAGCATGTAATGTCTGAAACAGATACATTAAATAAATTAAGTTAAAATAATTTATATATATATATATATATATATATATATATATATATATATATATATATATATATATATATATATATATATATATATATATATATATAAACATACATACATCCGATTATAAAATAATTTATTAAATTATATATCAATGAAGAGGAATTGTATCGTTTAAAAATCTAGATTTTGTTCGTTCCTTCTTAATTCTTACCCTTACAGTATTAAAACCAAGGGATACAAACCATGACTATGATTTAAAAAAATAGTCAAACGTTATTAATAAATTCAACAATTATCAAACAAAAATAATTGATTGTATCTTTTTTTAAATATAAAATGGTGTTGCTTTAAAAAAATGTTTATGTAAATTTTAAAATTTAATTTATTTTAAAATTATTATTTAGCCAATAAAAAAACCAGCATTAATTAAAAAAATGTATTAGTACAAATAAGTTCATTTTAAATCGAGATAATTACTCTGCAATTAAGCTTACTCTTAATTTTACTTTCTCTACGAGAAAGTATTGTAATCGTGCAAAAAAAAAATATCTCTAGGTTTTACACCTCCCTGAGTCGGAAAAACATAGCTTTGCAATCTTGTCCGTATGTCTGTGTGTGTGTATGTGTCTGTGAACACGATAACTTGAGAACCGTACAGCTAGGTTGATGAAATTTCATATATCAAATTTGTAGTTCTGCATCAACTTTTCAGCGATTTCCGATAACCTGAAGTGGAACTTATTCTACTTTCAATTTTTCAAAAGCCTATAACTTGAGTACTATTTCAGATAAATAAATAAATTTCACATGTAAGTAAAAGATCTAATTCTCTGACCTATCAAATTTAGAGTAATTTCCGTTAAACGGAAGTAGTAATTTACGCTATTTCCGATTTTTCAAAAACGCATGTAAATTTATAAAGTACTAATAATATTCCGAACTATTATACACAAATTATACACTTGGTGCGCAATTCTTTTTTCTACGAGATTCTATTCTATTTTAAAATGTTTAAGTAATTAAAAATGGATTTAAAATAATGTCTATACCCCAAGTTGTCATCTCCCGTAGTGTTATCTATCTATCTATATATATAATTCTCTTCTGGGAGACGCTAAAAAACAAGCTGTAAGTGTTTTAAAGCAAATATTTTCAGTGGCAGCACTGGTACTGTCGAATTCACAAATTATGAATTACTGAAAAGTAGAAAATAAAACAACTAAATAGCGGCGTATGATATGCCGCGGGTCGGCTCGTATAAGAATATTCGAGAAATTTTAGGGGAGATCACTCCTTGTTTATTTTTTTAGAAGGAAAAAATGTGAATATAGCAGTTCAAGGGTGTTGGCACCGATAAAAACATCTTTAATACTAGAGAGCAAACAACTTTTTCTTGATATATAATAAATAGTGCAATTGGCAATTGGTGTCACTCCCCTCCAGTTTTGCCTAACTTGTTCTACCCTACCCCACAGTAGCCTCACAGTGTGTTGTATGAAAGTTTTGAGTATATGTTAATCACTCAACTATTTGGAGGTAAAATCCCCTCGGCGCCCGCTCAGGTCAGAGGTGTAGCGAGGGGGGGGGGGGGTGTCGGGGGACATATGTCCCCGGGCGCCGACCTTAAGGGCGCCAAAATGGGTTGGAAAAACAAATTGAAAGGGGTGTGCAACTCGAAAGTCTGAGGTGGGGGGGGGGGGGGGGGGTGTGCAAATCGAAAGTTTGAGGGGGGGGGTAGCTAATCGAAAGTTTGTCCCCGGGCGCCGGGAAGGGTCGCTACGCCTCTGGCTCAGGTGCGTTGTGGGCGCTCTTGGGAGCCACATGATACATCTAGAATTCCACCTGTTGTATTAGGCTCAACAAACGATAGGTGTTTAAAGGTTGAAGGACATTACCTGTGCAAGATTCAACCATATACTGACGTTACCTGGTCATAATCAAAGCACTGTCCAACTGACGTAACATGCTGAAGAGGTCACCTCGACCGCAGTACTCCGTCATCAGCCAATAGGAATCGACGCATTCAACCGCTAGTAGGAACTGTAGCTAAAAATAGAAGCAGGATACGGGTCTTAGAGTTGTGTTGGTGCGTCAGTGGAAAGTGTAATATGTGTCATGCCGCTGTCAAGTGGTAGTCTGACACTGCCATGGGACATCAGGTTGACACTAGACTGCAATACCACGTGACACGTCATTATCCATTAAATATCGTGACTCAATATAACATCAAGTACGACAGATTGGTAGGGCTACTATAAAATGACTTGTTTCAAATGATCTGACATAAAAAATGACTATCATGTTAAAATTAAATAGTCCTTTTATCTAATGGTCGACTATATTTGGAGGTTTGTTCGATATGAAGAGTGTGGTGATTGGTGATGTTGATAGGTGGTTTTTGTAGTAAGCAAGTAATACATTAACTCTTGTCGAATTCTGCAGGTTATTTCATGATGCAACTTTTGACAGTAGTAGACAGTAGGATCTAAAGTGCGATACCTTACACACAAAAAAAAAATAAAAATAAAAAAAAATAAAAGAAAAACAAAGAAAAAGGCTTTAGAGTACAGAAAAATGGACTACCTTAAAATGAAACAAATTAATACTAACCTAAATAGACACGTCATCGATAGTAAATAAGACCGGATTCCCCCCCCCCCTACCCCATTGGGTGACCTACCCCATTGGGTGACCTACCCCATTGGGTGACCTACCCCATTGGTGACCTACCCCATTGGGTGACCTACCCCATTGGGTGACCTACCCCATTGGGTGACCTACCATATTGGGTGACCTACCATATTGGTTGACCTACCATATTGGGTGACCTACCATATTGGGTGGCCTACCATATTGGGTGGCCTACCATATTGGGTGACCTACCATATTGGGTGACCTACCATATTGGGTGACCTACCATATTGGGTGACCTACCATATTGGGTGACCTACCATATTGGGTGACCTACCATATTGGGTGACCTACCATATTGGGTGACCTACCATATTGGGTGACCTACCCCATTGGGTGACCTACCCCATTGGGTGACCTACCCCATTAGGTGACCTACCACAATGGGTGACCTACCACAATGGGTGACCTACCACAATGGGTGACCTACCGCATTGGGTGACCTACTACATTGGGTTACCTACGATAATTGGATGACCTACCATAATTAGGTGACCTACCATAATTAGGTGACCTACCATAATTAGGTGACCTACCATAATTAGGTGACCTACCATAATTAGGTGACCTACCATAATTAGGTGACCTACCATAATTAGGTGACCTATCATAATTAGGTGACCTATCATAATTAGGTGACCTATCATAATTAGGTGAACTACCATAATTAGGTGACCTACCATAATTAGATGACCTACCATAATTAGGTGACCTACCATAATTAGGTGACCTACCATAATTAGGTGACCTACCATATTGGAGGACCTAACATAATTGGATGACCTACCATAATTGGATGACCTACCATAATTGGATGACCTACCATAATTGGATGACCTACCATAATTGGATGACCTACCATAATTGGATGACCTACCATAATTGGATGACCTAACAATTAGATGACCTACTACATTGGGTGATCTAACATATTTGGGGGACCTAACAATTGGATGACCTACCACATTGGGCGCCCTCCCCTTCCTCAACATCTCCACCTCCCTCTCCACCATCTTGGCACGGATCTTCGCCTTGCTGAGAACCTTCATGGCGAACAGGCGATCGCTGTACTCCACCGGCTCCATCCTCGGCACTTCCTGGTCGCCAGACCTCCCCTGGACACTGGAACAGCAAACCAACGTCTTTCTTTTGGCATCAGACACCAGTAGTTCCAGCCCACAGTCCGGCAGTGTGGCATTGACCACCGCACACTTGAGCACGTACCCCGAGTACCCAGCACCTATGTTGGCGATGACGTCAATGTTGAACCTGCCGTTGAGAAGGTCTTGGGTCTTGCAGTGGACGTAGGTGAAGTTGGAGTGCCTGGGGATGTGGGATACCTCACTGGCTTTCAGACTGGGCACGACGGCATTAATGCTTGCCTCTGTCGTGTAAATTTGGGTGACGCGCTTTTTCATTCTGTTTTACAGGCAAGTTGAACGTTGCAACCAGCTATACGAAAATAAGCTTCAGATTTTCTAAACAAACAGTCGACTTCGTCATGAAAGCCAGTTGTCCTCGTTATACGCCAGATTAAACTTTATCCTCGTTTAACAGTGTTTTGTCATCGTTATACACAAGAGGTAACCTTTCTTCTCGCTTTACACGTTCATCCTATTCATACTCTTATACGAATCGTAGCTCCGAAATCTAAGTTCCGATCCGATGTTTCAATAAACTGTCGTCCAACAACACATGGTATCATTCTGAGGCTGTGTTCAAGTCACATGACACATGTAAACACTGAGACGACTAGAAATGTTTACAAATGTGTTTTTGTTTTCGTGGTGATCAAATTTTCACTTCAGACAAACCAGAAAAAATGATAGTGTGTGAACGAAAAAAAATGTAGCTGTGTTTGTGTTGGTATATTGATGTGTGTGTGTGTGTGTGTGTTTCTGTGTGTCTATTGGTGTGTTCGAGCGATTGGATTGAGAGGGGAGTGAATGCTAGTCAGTCTTGACTGTATTGGTGGAGTAAAACAGCTGTTAGGGGTGTCTGAAACCGTTTGTTTTCTGTTCTTGAAGTCAACTCACACGTCATATCATGTACACAGGGTTTCTTCCAGGCATCTCTTCGGGGGGGGGGGGGGGGGGCATCGCCCCCCGAAATTTTTTTACCGCCCCCCCCCCTCCCGAACGAAATGAAATTTATAAAATTTATATAGAAAATATATACTTTTAACAGTGTCCGCCCCCCGAAGAAAGTCTACCGCCCCCCAGAAAATTTCAAGTGCCCCCCCCCCCCGGAGAAAAAAGTCTGGAAGAAACACTGCATGTACACAGCACATGTTTACAAACACACGTAAAATTGTTTAATAGTTGTTAGCGTGTAGTTGTGAATACGTTTAAAAAAAAAAACAAAACAACTCGCCTTTTGGCATTTTCTGGTATTTTATTTGCTGGAAAAATTATGCCGAATACCCAATTTAATTATAATCAAAGGAAACAACAATGAATATAGTAAGTTGATTCAGGGGCGTAGCCACGTAGAGGAGCAACAATTAGTGCAGAAAAAAAGGCGCCCTTTGCACTCTGGTCATCATGGAATAATAAGTCAACCGATGTTCAAATAATTTCTACCAAAGTAATTATTTCTTTTAACTGTTTTTTTTCCTACGGTGTTTTTAATTAATCTCTGAATTTGAAACTAAATTATCAAATATAATTATTACATCATGCAAGAACAAAATATCCCTCAGTAATGACGGGTTAATAAAAAACGCACCAGCATTCAGTAAGTTAGCCCATGTTTACCAATGCCGTTTGTTTTTGTAAATCGTGCTTTTTAAGTAGTAGACTCTATACAGGGGAAGTGATCCAGAGTAAAATATCGAATTACAATAAAACATGTTACCGTTCTTTATGAGACTAATTCATCAGAAATCTAATTAATTTTAAAAACAAATTATTCATTTTATTAACCATTTGTTAAGGTTTGTATAAAATTTAGATACAGATTCAATACAATATAATTTTATCAAATATCTAAAAACCAGAAACCAAACATTGGAATTAAAAGTAAAATTTATTAATAGAAAGAAATCCTGTAGGCAAGTTTATTGACAAAATTCAATTACACATTTGCATTTTCAGTTTTTATTAAAATTAATTTTTTTAAGGAAAAAAAAGTATTAGCATTAATATATTAATTAGACGATTTCACTTAAATGAATGAAAGTAGGCTACAAGTAAGAAAGAAATATTACTATTGTAAATCTTTATCAGTCCTCACAAGCCGATGATGAAAACTGTAATACTAAAGCGAACACACAACGGACGCTGTAAATTACATGTCTGAGGCCGGGGGGGGGGGGGATTAATTAGACGAATTGTATTTAGATATATGTATAAGTAAACCATCTTAAATGAATATAAGTAGGCTACAAATAAGAAAGAAGTATTACTATTGTAAATCTGTATCAGTCCGCACAATCCGATAATGAAAACTAATAAAACTGTAATACTAAAGAAATACGCAAAGGCAAACTGACGCTGTAAATTACATGTCTGAGGCGAATTTTTTATATATTTTTCAGTGTTAAAATCTCTTTAGAAGTTCAGTGATGGAAAAAGCTGTTTAAAAAGAAATAATGTATGCTTTGAAGTGTCGCAAAATACTGTAAATATAATACCAACTATTTATTTTTTTTTAATTCCGAAAATTTTTCAGCTACATACCCTCCGTCCCCCATTGTTCTTAAATTTATAATTTAGGTTCGCTTTTTGTTGCGACTTCATACCTACTCAATTGTCAATTAATTATTTATATTTTCAGGATTTAAGGTTTTAAAAATAAAAATTGAAAATTAAAGGTTTACAATTTTGAATGAATTAATCATAGTCAATGAATAAAAGTAGGCCAACATGTCAGAAAAAATTATTACTATTGTAAATCTGTGTCAGTCCCAACAAGCCGATGATGAAAATTGCAAACTGTAATACTAAAGGGTACAAGTAGGCAAGACGAACTAACGCTGTAATTTATATTTCTGAGGCAAGAAGTATATATATATATATATATATATATATATATATATATATATATATATATATATATATATATATATATATATATATATATATATATATAATAGCTTACTGCTAAATTTTGTTTAAATTTTCTTCGAGGACAAAAAAAAATTAGTGATAAACGCTTGACTAAGAAAAGGCGATATAAAACAACAAAAACAAACATATTGTTTCTCCACAGTGAGCTAGAGCCTAAAGAAGTTACTGTTACCCTTGGTTGAGTGGCTGAAAATTTTCTTTTTGTAGCCTTTTTTCCCCCCCAAAGAGAAACAACTGAACACACACACAGGCTTTTAATTTAATTTGATTACCTCCCCTGACCCACCAAACTCGTTAGCCTCTTCTTTATACCACGATTTGTACGAATTGTTTTCTTCTGTACTGAGAGTTTTCATTGACATTTCCCTCACTTCTACGCTATCAAATTATATCCAAATTTTTACACGTGTGTAGCTCATTTAACAAGACAGCAATCAGAGCTTCTTCCAGGCATCTCTTGGAGGGGGGGGGGCGAAATTTTTTTACCCCCCTCCCCCGAACGAAATGAAATTTATATAATTTATATAGAAAATATATACTTTTAACAATGTCCACCCCCCCCCCCCCCCGAAGAAACCCTACTGCCCCTTCCCCCCCCCCCCCCCCCCGAAAATTTCAAGTGCCCCCCTTCCCGGAGAAAAAAGTCTGGAAGAAACACTGACAGCAATCAATACTGCTCATCCAATTTTGTCATTGAATCAGTTATTATACATTATACATTTAGCAAAGGTTAAAATAACACGACAACCCGAGTTTCACGGGCTTTTTTTGACAATCTCCTGGGCTATGGTAGGATTAAGGGGACGGCGTGGCCTAGCGCTAGACTGCTAACCCGATAGTTTCGAGTTCGAATCTGGGTTCAAGTTAGTGGAACGTCACTTAGTCCACTCTGATGGTACTCACGTTAATGAAAGTAAAAGCGGCTGGGCATAGTGATGACTACACTATACCTTTAAATGCCGAGGTCAAGAAACATAAACTCCACTTCATCTGCCCAAAGGATCGTTAGGTCTAAAGAGGAATCTTTACTTTTTTATCTTCTTGGTTGTCCGTGGTTTCACAAGGGAGATTATTCAAGCCGTTGTACAAAGGGAGATTATTCAAGGTGTAGTACAAAGGGTGATTATTCAAGCTGTGGTACAAACGGAGATTATTCAAGCTGTTGTACAAAGGGTGTTTATTCAAACTATTGTCCAAAGGGAGATTATTCAAGCTGTTGTACAAAGGGTGTTTATTCAAGCCGTTGTACAAAGTGTGATTATTCAAGCTGTTGTACAAAGGGTGATTATTCAAACTATTGTCCAAAGGGAGATTATTCAAGCTGTTGTACAAAGGGTGTTTATTCAAGCCGTTGTACAAAGTGTGATTATTCAAGCTGTTGTACAAGGGGAGATTATTCAAGCTGTTGTACAAAGTGTGATTATTCAAGCAGTTGTCCAAAGGGTGATTATTCAAACTATTGTCCAAAGGGAGATTATTCAACCTGTTGTACAAAGGGTGATTATTCAAACTGTTGTACACCCCGCGTAACCTGAAGATCAGAGAATACGATACATATCCTGTTATTGCTTTAGGCGACTTGTTTTGTGGATATTGCTTTGTTTCTTTCTTGTTACTATAGTGTTTTTTTAGAAGATAATCCATTCACTAAGAAGTGTATTACATTCTTAGTTGACTGAAAACCAGGTTTTTTATCTTGCTAACAAATCCATATCTTGTTGACAAGTCCCTGCTCAACAGATCATATCCTGCCTACAAATCCCTATCCAACAACTCCCATTCCACCAACTACTAAATCCCTATCCTAACATATCCTTGTCCTAACAAATCCCTATCCAACAAATCCCTATCCCTATCCAACAAATCCCATTCCACCAACTACTAAATCCCTATCCTAACAAAACCCTATCCAAACAAATCCCTATTCAGCAAATCCCTATCCTAACAAATCCCTATCCTAACAAATCCCTATCCAGCAAATCCTTATCCTAACAAATCCCTATCCTGCTAACAACGCTAATCCCCCGTGTCATCGCTTGCCCTATCAGATCTTGTCCCTGCTCTAAAGATATACAGTCGTACAGCCGGTTTTTGATGTCCCCTTGTACAGTTACACAACGCTGATGTAGGGCTATGTGCTTCATTGTATACAGGCCAATCATTTGTAAGTTATTTATTTTCAAATGTATAAAATAATACAAAATAGCTTTTACTTCGTTTAAACGAATATATATATATATATATATATATATATATATATATATATATATATATATATATATATATATATATATATATAGTAAACGAGAGTAAAAGTATGAGAGTATGTACATCACGTTAAAAAATCAATACATTCCTTAAACCTGTTTACTTTAGAAATGTAATTTCATCCGTTCTAAAATAAGCTGCCAGTAAAAAAAGTTCACCCCAACATACACACATCAACACACTAATACACACACACGGTTACATATCCTAAACAAATCATAAGCTGCTGATAACATTTTTATAGCACCATCCACAGACACTGAAGTTATCAAATGTAATGTAACGACACAGCAGAGCGTCCATATAAAAAAACACTTTCCTACACAGCCAAAAACCTGCCCGTCTGGTTTTACCGTGGCCACTTAAGAAAACATGATTTACCCCGCTTTATTTGTTGTTCTCTCCCCTTAGTTATTTATACATCCCTCACTGCTAACTTATCGATGCATGACGGTTAACGGGAGCAGGTAGGGTACAGTTCGCCTGAATTTAGTGCTGAATTGTTTCTGTATTTCCGGCTTTCTTAACTAACCTGAGATTATTTTAACATAAAATTTAAGGTTTCAAAAATAAAAACGTGGTATTCAGATTCGATTAGTATCAATTTATATAAAAATTTATTTCAACAAGCTTTTCAAAGAATAATACATTTTTACAGCTATTACAACAAGCGTAAAGAAATCGACCTCAGAATGTAAAGATTTTTAGAGCGAGCAATACTTTTATATTTACAAATGGACAAAAATAACAACAGTGTACATTAAAGTGTAAAACGTTTTGAAACGTAAACACAAGATACATATTATAGAAATCTGGAAAGCTTTAGCATAATAGTTTCCCAGTTGAACTCACGAACAGTTACTTGATTTAATAGAATATCGTCATATTAAATCTAGCTAAAAAAACACAAAAAAAACAAAACAAAACACAACGTTAATTCTAGCATTAAAGTCTTCCAATAGGGTCCATGATTTAAAAGTATTGTTAAAAAATAATAACAAATTAATAGTGAAAAATTTTTGTTGCAGATTTTATTATAGTTTATTATAAATAGTCAATTTATTTTAAAAGCATAGACATTGAAATTGAATGCATGCACATTTCAGTATTTGTTTTCTGTAAGCCTGTTTTAGGCAGGCTACACCGTCTAGGTGCTGAAAATATGTGCGCCACTATGTTCTGTTGCATTTGATATTGTGAATCATTAGCCATATCTGCACACCAGCCCAGTCTAGTCAAATATTTATTGATCACCTGTTTACCAAAGTGCATGCCTTCAACGTTTTCATTTCCCAATGAAAAGATCGAAGGTGTTGCTGATATAAACGGCATTCGCTGCTAAAATTTACATTTTTGGGTCGTTAGCATTGAAAGTCAAAGGACTACAGCTCAATAGCAGTCACAGATCATTGAATGATTATGGATCGATAAATCCAAAAATATATTTCTTTTCCTTTCTCAACACGACATAGAACTGTTTATTATAGAAAACAAAATACCAGTTCCTAAAATGCGTGTTTTGTACTGTAAGTTGAAGCTATTAGGACTTCGGTTTTAGCACTTTTTTAACGATTTGTTCATTGAATAACTATTAGTACTTCAGTTTTAGCACTTTTTTAACGATTTGTTCATTGGATTACAACCTGTTTATTATTAAGAACTGGTTGAAAAGTAAAGGGTTAAAATACTGGAGAAAATAGCTCAGTACTTGAGGAGTCGTTCAATGAAGAGTTGGTCGTTGGGGAACATGAGAGGCTGTTGGTGGTCGTTGGGGAACATGAGAGGCTGTTGGTGGTCGTTGGGGAACATGAGAGGCTGTTGGTGGTCGTTGGGGAACATGAGAGGCTGTTGGTGGTCGTTGGGGAACATGAGAGGCTGTTGGTGGTCGTTGGGGAACATAAGAGGCTGTTGGTGGTCGTTGGGGAACATGGGAGGCTGTTGGTGGTCGTTGGGGAACATGGGTGGCTGTAGGTGGTCGTTGGTGACCTACAGTGGCCGTCAGTGGCTGTCAGTGGCCACCGATGGCCGTCGAAGTGATCGTTCACTATGAATACCCCCCGCCCCCCTCGAAAAATGTGTACCAACCTTATCTGCTGTCTGTCGTCTGAAAAAAACAGCTGTGTCGTCTGGTTCGAGTATCAAAGCGTGAGTGACATGTTTCGATACGTCACTCAAGTCCTGGGAGAACTTGAGATTAGAAGGTTACAGGTGAGGTCAGGTAACTCTAGCTAGGTGCAAGCAGACGATCACCTGGAACATACGCCCACACTCTCACCCCCCCCCCCAGAAGTTCCATAACCCATGTGATTATCGTGGCAGTTGAGAGTTTAGTTTTACAGCGATTATCTCACATTACCTAAAACGTTGCTAGTCGCTTGTTCAGTTGAACTGAAAGAAATTGTGGAGACTTCTTTTCTGAGCTGGGTAGGTAAATATTTTCGTTGAGATCGATTCTTCAGTGGACCTATATGTCAGTCGACAAATTTGTCAAATTGTCAGTGGGCCAACTTGTCAGTGTGATAATTTGTCAGTGGACCAATTAGTCAGTGGGCCAACTTGTCAGTGGGCCAACTTCTCAGTGGGCCAACTTGTCAGTGGGCCAATTTGTCAGTGAGCCAACTTGTAGTAAGCCAGATTAATGTTTGAAATTTACTTCCCTGTTTAAATACACAAAAGAGCTCTACAAACTGTTATACTTATTTAGTCCACTCATTATGTATCAATTATATCATCAAATATCAATATCACTATAAATCGCTTATATTGAAGCAGTTAACTTCGGTAACAATCAACTCCTAAAGAACAAGAGATAAAACAGAAAATTATAACCCGTTTTAGTAATATTAAAAAAAAAATCACTCTACCTCTTACAAGACAAGTCTCTACATAAGACGCTAAAAACCCGATTTTGTTTTCAGTCTAAATTTCATGCGTAAAAAAAAACTTGAGCTACAGAGTGTATACAATTTTTCCATCTTTTGTCGGACCATGTCAACACTTGGCACAACCCCTCTACCACGATCAATACGGACCGTACGGTTTTCAATACGCACCGCGAATCTATGGCGACGGTTCCAAATGAATAGGCATGGTCTGGGTACGGTGAAATGAATTCTATTCGAGATTTGAACGGGCCGGTGCTTATATAACAGTCTGTGTGTCGTAACAAGGTAGGCTGTTTGTTGGGATATGTGGTTTAGGACGGGCAGGTAGGTTGTGTGTTTGGTTTAGGACGGGCAGGTAGGTTGTGTGTTTGGTTTAGGACGGGCAAGTAGGTTGTGTGATGACATGCAGGTAGGTTGTGTGTTTGGTTTAGGGTGGGCAGGTAGGTTGTGTGTTTGGTTTAGGACGGGCAGGTAGGTTGTGTGTTTAGTTTAGGACGGGCAGGTAGGTTGTGTGTTTGGTTTAGGACAGGCAGGTAGGTTGTGTGTTTGGTTTAGGACGGGTAGGTAGGTTGTGTGATGACAGGCAGGTAGGTTGTGTGTGTGGTTTAGGCCAGGCAGGTAGGTTGTGTGTTTAGTTTAGGACGGGCAGGTAGGTTGTGTTTGTGGTTTAGGCCAGGCAGGTAGGTTGTGAGTTTAGTTTAGGACGGGCAGGTAGGTTGTGTGATGACAGGCAGGTAGGTTGTGTGTGTGGTTTAGGTTAGGCAGGTAGGTTGTGTGTTTGGTTTAGGACGGGCAGGTAGGTTGTGTGATGACAGGCAGGTAGGTTGTGTGTTTAGTTTAGGACGGGCAGGTAGGTTGTGTGTTTAGTTTAGGACGGGCAGGTAGATTGTGTGTTTAGTTTAAGACAGCAGGTAGGTTGTGTGTTTAGTTTAGGACGGGTAGGTAGGTTGTGTGTTTAAAGACAGGCAGGTAGGTTGTGTGTTTAAAGACAGGCAGGTAGGTTGTGTGATGACAGGCAGGTAGGTTGTGTGTTTGGTTTAGGACAGGCAGGTAGGTTGTGTGAAGACAGGCAGGTAGGTTGTGTGATGACAGGCAGGTAGGTTGTGTGAAGACAGGCAGGTAGGTTGTGTGTTGGTTTAGGACAGGCAGGTAGGTTGTGTGAAGACAGGCAGGTAGGTTGTGTGATGACAGGCAGGTAGGTTGTGTGAAGACAGGCAGGTAGGTTGTGTGATGACAGGCAGGTAGGTTGTGTGATGACAGGCAGGTAGGTTGTGTGTGTGGTTTAGGCCAGGCAGGTAGGTTGTGTGTTTAGTTTAGGACGGGCAGGTAGGTTGTGTGTTTGGTTTTGGACGGGTAGGTAGGTTGTGTGATGACAGGCAGGTAGGTTGTGTGAAGACAGGCAGGTAGGTTGTGTGTGGTTTAGGCCAGGCAGGTAGGTTGTGTGTTTAGTTTAGGACGGGCAGGTAGGTTGTGTGTTTAGTTTAGGACGGGCAGGTAGGTTGTGTGTTTAGTTTAGGACGGGCAGGTAGATTGTGTGTTTAGTTTAAGACAGCAGGTAGGTTGTGTGTTTAGTTTAGAACGGGTAGGTAGGTTGTGTGTTTAAAGACAGGCAGGTAGGTTGTGTGTTTAAAGACAGGCAGGTAGGTTGTGTGATGACAGGCAGGTAGGTTGTGTGTTTGGTTTAGGACAGGCAGGTAGGTTGTGTGAAGACAGGCAGGTAGGTTGTGTGATGACAGGCAGGTAGGTTGTGTGAAGACAGGCAGGTAGGTTGTGTGTTTGATTTAGGACAGGCAGGTAGGTTGTGTGAAGACAGGCAGGTAGGTTGTGTGATGACAGGCAGGTAGGTTGTGTGATGACAGGCAGGTAGGTTGTGTGATGACAGGCAGGTAGGTTGTGTGAAGACAGGCAGGTAGGTTGTGTGATGACAGGCAGGTAGGTTGTGTGATGACAGGCAGGTAGGTTGTGTGTGTGGTTTAGGCCAGGCAGGTAGGTTGTGTGTTTAGTTTAGGACGGGCAGGTAGGTTGTGTGTTTGGTTTAGGACGGGTAGGTAGGTTGTGTGATGACAAGCAGGTAGGTTGTGTGAAGACAGGCAGGTAGGTTGTGTGTGTGGTTTAGGCCAGGCAGGTAGGTTGTGTGTTTAGTTTAGGACGGGCAGGTAGGTTGTGTGTTTAGTTTAGGGCGGGCAGGTAGATTGTGTGTTTAGTTTAGGGCGGGCAGGTAGGTTGTGTGTTTAGTTTAGGGCGGGCAGGTAGGTTGTGTGAAGACAGGCAGGTAGGTTGTGTGTTTAGTTTAGGACAGCAGGTAGGTTGTGTGTTTAGTTTAGGGCGGGCAGGTAGATTGTGTGTTTAGTTTAGGGCGGGCAGGTAGGTTGTGTGTTTAGTTTAGGACAGCAGGTAGGTTGTGTGTTTAGTTTAGGACGGGCAGGTAGGTTGTGTGTTTAGTTTAGGACAGGCAGGTAGGTTGTGTGTTTAGTTTAGGACAGGCAGGTAGGTTGTGTGTTTAGTTTAGGCCGGACAGGTAGGTTGTGTGTTTGGCTTGGGACGGGCTGGTAGGTTGTGTGAAGACAGGCAGGTAGGTTGTGTGTTTAGTTTAGGGCGGGCAAGTAGGTTGTGTGAAGACAGGCAGGTAGGTTGTGTGAAGACAGGCAGGTAGGTTGTGTGATGATAGGCAGGTAGGTTGTGTGTGTGGTTTAGGCCAGGCAGGTAGGTTGTGTGTTTAGTTTAGGGCGGGCAAGTAGGTTGTGTGAAGACAGGCAGGTAGGTTGTGTGAAGACAGGCAGGTAGGTTGTGTGATGACAGGCAGGTAGGTTGTGTGAAGACAGGCAGGTAGGTTGTGTGATGACAGGCAGGTAGGTTGTGTGATGACAGGCAGGTAGGTTGTGTGTTTGGTTTAGGATAGGCAGGTAGGTTGTGTGATGACAGGCAGGTAGGTTGTGTGTTTGGTTTAGGACAGGCAGGTAGGTTGTGTGATGACAGGCAGGTAGGTTGTGTGTTTGGTTTAGGACGGGCAGGTAGGTTGTGTGAAGACAGGCAGGTAGGTTGTGTGATGACAGGCAGGTAGGTTGTGTGAAGACAGGCAGGTAGGTTGTGTGTTTGGCTTAGGACAGGCAGGTAGGTTGTGTGATGACAGGCAGGTAGGTTGTGTGTTTGGTTTAGGACAAGTAGGTAGATCGTGTGATGACAGGCAGGTAGGTTGTGTGTTTGGTTTAGGACGGGCAGTTAGGTTGTGTGATACGTAAAAATATACTTATAAATTGAATAAATTATATATATATATATATATATATATATATATATATATATATATATATATATATATATATATATATATATATATATATATATATATATATATATATATATATATATATACATACATATATATATGTATGTGTCTGTGTGTACATAATTATATTGTAAATTAGCACAATCATCCATTGTGGGCGCTTATCTTTATGATATATGTGTCTATATACGGAAGTAAATTTGAACGTTTTAGCACCCCACTTCAGACTACATCTATCTATGTAACCATCACCCGTGGTATCCCATCCTGGTTTTTTTCAATTTTATTGTAGCATAACAAGGTTGCAATGTAACGGGTAACTTGTAAGGTTTAACCATGCTACCCTTGTAGCCTAACATGGCTGTTAAGTAGCCGGTTTGATGTAAGTTGGAGTAATGCTAACGTGTAGCAAATCAAGGCTGTTATGTAGCTGGTTAGCTGTAAGATTTAGCAATCCTACCCCTGTAGCTTAACCAATCCGACTGTATTGTGTAACTATAAATTGTTGCAATTCTGCTACACGACACGCCTGTGGTAGATTTTCTGGGCCGTACATCCTTGTTAATTATAGGGTAGCAAATGTGTTCAGGGATTCTCAAACTAAGACGTCTACTTCCCGTTAATTAAATTTATTTTTTTTTGAGTCAGAATTCGGGCCTTCTAGACGGCCATGACCCCCCCCCCCCCCCCATTGCTTGGTCTGGCAGCATGGTAGTTCCGCCCCTGGTATTAAAATCTGCATCTAACTGTAAAATTTATAACCCAATAATAACCCTACCTGCGGTAGCCTTTATATCAAGTAATAAAACCTGCCAGTTAATGCCCTACAAGTTATGACTCTTTTTGAAGTATTAAAACCTTCTTAAAGCTCCACTGATAATTAAAACCTGCTTGTAGCTCCACTGATAATTAAAACCTGCTTGTAGCTCCTTTGATAATTAAAACCTGCCAACAACTGCCCTAATATCAAGCCAGCGACCAACCGAATCCCTTTGATTCAAGACATATTTTCGCTTGACTTGAGCCCAGTGAATGCCTGAGTTAACTTGAAACACGTCAAAATTTGGGCGTTCACAGATCGTTTTCTTGTATTGAAATGTTGACGGTATCAAAGCTATTAGGGCCGGCAGTGAAGTCTGGGCAGTGTTGAATGGTGTTATGCAGTGTTGAATGGTGTTATGCAGTGTTGAATGGTGTCAGGTTTCTGAGTTCGTTAAATGGTGTGTTCGTGTTGGCTTAATGGCTGTCATTACATAGTGTTGCGTATGTGTTAATTAGGTGGTTTATTTTAGGGTAAGTTACATGATGTGTTAATCAAGTGTGTTAATTAAGTGATGTGTAAGGTGCTGTGTATTTTAATGCGTTACACGTCACGATTAATATGTACGTGTTAAATAATGTGTATTTTACTTTAAAAACAAACATTCTTAGTATACTGTTAGGACACTCCGAACCTTTCCTCACGTAGTCTGTCTCACGTAGCCTGTCTCTCGTAGACTGTCTTACGTAACATAGGCAGTCTCACGTAGTCTGTCTCAAGTAGTTAGTCCCACGTAGTCTCACGTAGTCAGCCTCCGTTTCTAATTATCTGGACACACATCTCAGATATCAGACAGACCAGACTAGTCCTAAGTCTGCTGCAGACAACTTATTCCTTACACCAAGGAGTCAAACCGCTACATTTATGCAAACTTGCACATAATTTTCTTCCTTGTCGCAGTATGTCGTCATGGGTGGGAATTTGAAAATATAATTTTCTTCACATCTACCGAGCCGATTTGTTTTAAACTTGACACCTAGTTTAAGATCTGACGACAATTCATTGTCAAGAGATCTTTGAAATAATTAAATGTTAAAATAGTAATGATTGCTTTAGAATTACTAATCATAATTCCGATTTACACACATTCGTTGCGTTCATTAGGCGTGCATTATTTTACTCATGCGTGTTCATGTGATCCCACTCTCTCAACCTTTGCAAGTATAGACCAATGTAAATCTAAGCACTATATGTTTGGTATCAACTTGGGTTGGAAAAGTTACTGAAGGTATCCAGAGTTGGTATCATACAAGGGGCTTTACTCCAGCTTGATTTCGGATTGTTCACTCCCTGATAGATTGCTGTCCCCAACTAATTCGGGACTTTCGGGCTAGCTATCATGAGTTCTCCCACTCCCGGGGCGATATATATATATATATATATATATATATATATATATATATATATATATATATATATATATATATATATATATATATATATATATATAAACATTTAGTTTGTAAGTATAGCCTGTGTGAGTCGAGTTAAACTACCTAGCTGATCCAATTTCAAACAATATAAATTCTATCTTAATTGCAGAGTTTGACAGAAGCAGACACATGAAATCAGCCTGGTAATTAAATCAACCAGTTAAAGATGACCGAGGGATGACCGCGGGGACTGGAAATGGACACGTCAGCTATTGGACTTATCGCTTCCTCCTGCGTCATCTTGTTTCTTATCTTTGTGCTGGGCGTCATCGTGTCATATAACTGCTTCAGGTCAGTGCTCTTAGTGGTCAGGGTTCCAAGTGGTCAGTGTTCTGGTGGTGTCAGGGTTCCAAGTGGTCAGTGTTCTGGTGGTGTCAGGGTTCCAAGTGGTCAGTGTTCTGGTGGTGTCAGGGTTCCAAGTGGTCAGTGTTATGATGGTGTCAGGGTTCCAAGTGGTCAGTGTTCTGGTGGTGTCAGGGTTCCAAGTGGTCAGTGTTATGATGGTGTCAGGGTTCCAAGTGGTCAGTGTTCTGGTGGTGTCAGGGTTCCAAGTGGTCAGTGTTATGATGGTGTCAGGGTTCCGAGTGGTCAGTGTTATGATGGTGCTATGGGACGGAGGGGTCCGTGTTGTTGTGGTCCTAAAGGTCAGTGCTATCACTGGCCTAGTGGTCAGTATTGTGATTGTCAATGTGGTTAGTGCCGCGTTGGTCCTACCTTTGGTTCTTGTAGTTTTATTGGTTAGCAATGTCCTTAAAGTTTTTATTGGGGTCAGTGAATTTGCCAGTTATTTATCGGTAGTTTCCATTTATTATTTGCTAATCTTTTTCTTGAAAAAAAAAAACCCATTTCGGACAACCGAAATGTTTATGGTTTCGAATAGTTGATTCCAAATTCATTAGCCGGCTAATACTTAGACCTCCTTAACCTTGAGACTTCCACATTTCGTAGACTCTCAATCCTTAGTCTTTATATCTCTAGTCTCGTAATCAGTGTTTCTTTCAGACTTTTTTCTCCTGGGGGGGGGGGGGGGAGAGTGGTGTGGATATGGGAAAGGTGGTGGGGACGGACTAGATTTTCCAGGGGGGGAGGGGAGTGCGGAGACTGGTAAAAGTAAATATTTTCTATATAAATTATATTTTGTTTGGGGGGGGCGTAGACTTGATCAAGGGGGAGGGGGACGACACTTCCCCACCCCGAAGAGATGCCTGAAAGAAGCACGACTCCCAATCCTTAAACACCGAAAACTTAAACCCATCTATCACCACATGATGAAAAAATTATTTAAAAAAAATTCCAGACGCCTCGAGTCCCGGAAGACGTCATTGCCAAGGTCACGTGTTCAAGAAGTCTCCGAGTGGGCGAGAAATGTCCAGAGTTCGACCAGCACGTTTGACCAGCACCTGGACCCTCCCTTCCGTGCCATGAACGGCTACAGGTGTGTATGACAGTTTGTACAAATAACAATGGCCCATCTTAACCCATTTCCCAAAAGCCCATTCCCTCACCACTGAGGCTTAATTTAAATCAACAAAAGCTGTTTCAAAATACCAACTAAAGTCTCCGTTTAATCACAATTTAAAGATCACTTTCATACAATGTTTGTACATAGAAAATTTTGCTTGCGCTAAAAATTCAATATTTTATTATTTTTAACTCGAAAGCTGTTAGTTTTTAACATTATCTAAGAAACCTTACCATCATAAACCTTCATATTTTTAAGTGTAGTTCACGATTTAAAATACACTTTTTCAAAAGCCTACAAGTAGTTTACAAACCTACGAACAGTGGCGTAGCGAGGTCGGTTGTTGTCACCCGGTGCGGCACTTAATGGTGTCACCCCCCCCCCCCCCAGAGGCGTAGCGACCCTTCCCGGGGACAAACTATCAATTTTCGATTTGCACCCCCCCCTCAATCTTTCGATTTGCACCCCCCTCAAGCTTTCGATTTGCACCCCCCTCAAACTTTCGATTTGCACCCCCCCTCAATTTTTTCTTCTATATATTTTGCTATTTTTTGCCTTGGTGTCACCCCCCTAAATGGTGTCATCCGGTGCGGTCCGCACCACCCCCCCCCCCCCTCGCTACGCCTCTGCCTACGAATGTTTGTGAATTAAAAGTGTACCAAACTGTTCTTTTACGGAACAATCAATCTAAACCCCCCTCCCCCCCACTCCATACATATGATCATAAACGTGCATAAAACGATGCTCGCGTGCTATCCCCAGGCCAAAGATCCTCGGCCGAGCGGAGAACGAGTACGTCTTCCACGAGACGTCAGACACCTATGACGTCAGAAAGGGAAAACACCACAGAGGACGTCACCACAAAACTGATGACGAAGTTCACAAAACCGTCCGCAACGGCAAGGCGATCTCGGTCATCAACGTGAAAGGGGAGACCAATCGCGTGGTCAGCGGGACCATCATGCCCCGCGAGATGAACGGGGACAGAGACTCCAACCGGAGCAGTGGTCAGTTCGTGCATGGCCAGATAGTCCACGAAGACACCGGACGGGTGGGTGACGTCACAGGGGTCGCTCCCACGGTCCACGTCATCAAACAGAAGGTCAAGGTAGGGGAGGACGGACGTCTCGTGATCTCCAGCACGGAGCAGGGCGAGTCTGCGCATGCGCAGCGGGTGTACGGGCATATCGAGACGCCGGAAGTTGTCAGAGGCCACCACGTCGGACATGGCTACGACGGGGATTACGAAACTGTGGACGTGGTGCAAGGCAAGACCGACGGTCCTCAACTCGTGTATGGTCACCACAGCCGACAGCAGTCCGGCCCCACACACCAGGGCCCCACACACCAGGGCCCCACACACCACGCTGGCCCCTCACACCAGGGCCCCTCACACCACGACCCCACACACCACACGGAGCCCACACACCACAAGGAGCCCTCACACCACATCAACTCCTCGTACCATACCCTGGAAGGGGCTGTACCCGAGATTGTGGTCAGCCCCTCCACCTCCCACCCTCCCCAGCATGAACACTGGAACTCTGACGATAGTGATGACGGCTCTGATGCCGGCAGACACAGGCTCGGTTCGTTCTCTGGGGACAAGGAGAACTATAAAGGTAAATATAGGGTCATCTGCTAGGTCAGTTCCTGGGTCAATTGGTGGGTCATTTGGTGGTTCAGTTGAAAGGTCACATGTTGGGTTAATTCTAGGGTCATGTTTTGGGTCAGTTATGGGTCATTTGATGGGTTGATTAAATGTACGTTTAGTGTGTCGTCTAGGGCAGCCAGAGGATCGCCTTCGGGAAGGCGCTGCGCATTGTCACTTAGCCAACTACAAGATAAAATATTGGGACTGAATGAGGTTTTATCAGTGTAACTTACAGAGCTTAGCTACAGGAGCAAATATGGTACATTCACATCAGCCACAAGGACGATTGGGCTGATCTAGAGTCAACTATAGGGCCAAAAGCAGGGTTAACTAGTCATCTACATTTATATCTGCCTAGTCATCAATAAGACCATTTATACTCATTGTAATATCCAGTGGCGGAACTAGAAAAAAGGGCCACCCCGCAAAAAGGGCCACCCCCTCCTATATATATATATATATATATATATATATATATATATATAAATATATAAATATATATATATATATATATATATACATACAAACACATAACACAAACATTGGATACTCATTTCTGGTTTGATCGGGTTTGAAATAAAAAATGTCTTTTCTTTTCCAATTTAAACAAATTACAACATGTCATGTGAGTGTGTTAATTAGTCTGTTTTGAAATTTTTTTTTTTAGATTTAGAACTAATTCATTAGATATGTTCGCTATAATACAGCCGATTCTATGAACTTTGCAAAGTGATAGTTTAAATCCGGTCAAAAAATATAAAACGTGAAAGCTTTGTTTGTGAAATGGTTTCTCGTGTTATGTTTATTTTTATGTTTTTTCGTATTTATATTATTTGTTTTAAATATATTTCCTTTTTATGCTATGTCAGTCTTTAGTTTGTATTTCTTTTTAAATAATACTTAAGATAAGTAACTGCTTTTTTATTTGTTTAGTACAAATATATTAAAAGGTGCACCCCTATTTAACTATTTAAAAAAGGGAAATAAGTCATGGAAGTGTTTTGGACGTTTGCCTATCTTTCACACTACAGCTCAGGCATATATATCTTTTTTACGCAACAGCTTGT
Organism: Physella acuta; assembly: GCF_028476545.2. Lineage (NCBI taxonomy): Eukaryota > Metazoa > Mollusca > Gastropoda > Physidae > Physella > Physella acuta. Next base: position 843,500 of record NW_026731528.1, on the reverse strand, counting down.
GTTAGCTACTGTATAACACAGGGGTCGGCAACCTTTTGAAGCGGAAGAGCCAAAAGTTACAATTTTCAAAATTTCCCTAGTTTTTAAGAGCCACTAACATTTTTTTTTAATTTGAAATGTTTTATTTTTTATTAAGATTATTAGTATTTGTTCAAGGAGCTGGGGAGCCGCATCTTGATATCAAAAGAGCCGCATGCGGCTCGCGAGCCGCAGGTTGCCGACCCCTGGTATAACATCACAACAGTAGTAGATCTGTTTGTTATTTGTCAAGTCAAAAATGCAAGATTTTTTTTTTAACTATACAAAAATTATTATGGTCGGCTATGGGCCCCTAAATGGCGTGGGCCCCCCGCATTGCGGGGTCTGGTGGCACTGTAGTTCCGCCCCTGGTAATATCATTTATACTTAAGGTTGTATAGTATACGTAGTTGTATAGTTATTTGTTGAAGCATTTCCTATTTGATAGTTCAAACGGTATTGTCATCTTTTGGACAAGGCTCCACGAAGATTATCCTACATTAAATCACTTGTACTAAAGACACCGGTACTATAGGGACAAAACGTTTATTTTATTTATGTTTGCTGGCTCATGTTTTTAATGCAGTCGCTATTAAATTTTAAAATTTAATGAATTCAAAACCTGATTTTTAAAAATATTATTTTTTTACCCAGGTAATGTCTTCGAATAATAAAGTGTAAAGTAATGTTGACTCATTTTTTAAAAAGAGAAAGTATTGTCAATCTCTGAATTAAATAGAATGAACTGAAAAAAAATACAAAATACTATTCCTTTACATTCCGTTTTCCCACATATTGGATTACTCTGTCCATCAAAAGACTAACACGTTATTTTTATGCTCCAACAGTTATAAAGAAACATTCAACACCTAAAATACCCGACTGGTGAGTTCAGCTGTTTCTTACTAGAGTAGCAGGTAGAAATATACACATGTTTATATATATGACATATCTCTGCTATGGCAGACATGACATTAGATGACCTGGGAGCCATGAACTTGTAATCATGACCTAGGCCATGACCTGGGGATCATGACCTACAGGTCATGACCTACGGGCCATGACCTGGGGCTGGACTTGCTCGACGGGAAAAATCTCCGTGAATAATATGTGGTTTGGCCCCCAGGAACGTTGCTAAAATATTCCTATTAGTGTTTTGATTTAACAAAAAAAAAACATTTTTGGGATTTCTCCATTACTCCATACCAAAGCGTAACATTCAATTTGATGGAGACAAAAAAATGCACAATACAAATTTCAATCTTGGATGGGGGTACTTTTTAAAATTTCCCCGGGGCGTCTCGGACACAGGCAGTCTACCCCTGCTTGGGAGACAAGACCTGGTAGATATGACCTAGACCCAGGAGTTATAATCTGGGAGTCATGACCTTAACTTAACCCTTAACTTTAGGGGCTGGGGATCTTATTTACAATCAAAATAATTTAAGTTCAATAATTTCTTGTCGAAGTTAATTAATTTCTTGTCGCGTCCCAAGTGTTTATTTTAAGAGTTTATAATTACATTCTTGTGTTTCTACCTTCACAGGGTGATTAAATCTGTAACAGCTCAGGTAAGCTAAACATTACATTAGTAACTCCAATAAACTATTGTACCAGATAAGCCAAACTTTACATTAGTAACTGTACCTGGTAAGCCAAGCTTCACAATAATAGCTCCAGTAAACTCCTGTACCAGATAAGCTAAACTTCACAATTGTAACTCCAGTAAATTACTGTACCAATTTAGCCAAACTTCACAATAAATAACCCCAATAAATTACTGTACCATCGCTTTTTAAAACACCGTTAATACGAGCGCATTAACAGCCTCCCTCTCAAAGTTTTAAGCACCCGCGTTCATTATTATTTGTTTTTTTTTATAAATTGTGATAGAAATTTTAAATTTGTTCAACAACGTTTTACAGCTGTGTAAAAAAATGAAAAAAAATCATTGTTCTGTTTAAAAACGGATTCATTGTTCTGATTTATCATTTAAAAAGCAAATTTATTGTTCTGATTAATTAATTAAAAAATAAATTCCTTGTTCTGATTAAATAAAAAATTCATTTTTCTGATAAAAAAAATTTCATCGTTCTGATTAAAAACACATTCACTTTTCTGATTAAATAATGAATTCATTGTTCTGACTAAATAACCAAAACATTATTTAAAAAAAATATCCCATCCCACATAAAGGGAAGGATATAGGAATATTCTTCTGTTCGTTTCTTATCAAATCTCGACTCCAATTTTTCCACAGGCAGAAGAGCGTGACGTGGACAGTGACATTAGAGAGACGGCCTTGAACCTGGAACACAGACTCAGCACCACAGAACACAGGGAGTCCGTCTCAGAGATCCAGAGGCGTCTCACGTCTTCGCCCTAGACAGTAGCTACCTTAGAAGATTCAAATGCCAACCCACCACCATCACCAAACAATCGCTGACTTGGAAGACTCGAACTCCAACCCACCACCATCACTAGACAGTTGCTGACTTGGAAGATTCGAACACAAACCCATTATCACTATATAGTGTTGTTTTTCGTGCTAACATTCAATCGAAGTTCTTCCTGCTAATTTAAGCAATAACAAGAATAAAAGTCTATTTCCTCTGAATGAAAAAAAAAGAAAAAAAAAAAGAAATAAAAAGAAAAAAGAAAAAACAACAACCTACAGCATAATGTAAGGGAGAAAACTCAAATAAATCCAAATATCTTCGAGTGCAGTAACAATAACTCTGTTAATCAGTCAGTTGAAGAATTGACAAAATAGAGCATCCTGCTTGTTAATCCACCAAAGTGTAAGCTCATGTTGTTGATGTTTTAAATTTTCTGATTTATAAAATAAATATATTATTTATATACCCTGATAACTTTGTACAAATTGTACATAAAATATTATAGCTAGCATTATATTATCTTCTTTGGATAACTAAATTTACATTTCATAACATTATAATGTATATGTATATGTATATGTATGTATATATATATATATATATATATATATATATATATATATATATATATATATATATATATACATATATACTTTTTTATATGTATATATATTAATTTAGATACACATTTATTTATTAAATCATTCTATGATGTGAATTCTTCCCTATAAACATCACTATTTACATTAAAGATTATAACATTGTTTAACTATTCCATTTGCTTAAATGCATGTAATATTTTTCTTTACATAAAGGATGCTTGGTTGATATGCCAGAAGATTTGAGTTAATGTTATGTCAGATAATCTTTTTATAAATAAAAAATTGAATAAATGAAAAATAAAGTTTTTAAGAATACGCACTTATTCTGAAAAACTTTGCTCAAAAACAATCAAGTATTTAATTGTTTTGTAAAATCTATGATTCATTTACATGTCTTGTCTATAAGGATATAATTTTATATTTAAATTCTAAGCAGCTATTAGAAAAACAGAACTTTGCAGTCCAAATACACAGCAGACTAAGGAAAACCCTGACAAATGTGAAAATAAAATACAAACTTTGTTTAGTTAATCCAACTCAGCAACAAAAAGTTCAGGTTTTTAAATTGCTTTTTATTATTCTCCATAATGTCCTTTCTACTGACAACAAAACACAGAATCTATTCTAGTTACAACCTCAGGGTTCAAAGCAACAACAAACAACATAATAACAGAGGCAACCCAACCCAACTACCTCGCAGCATCTGAAAAACATTGACATTATTCCAGTCTAGGTTTTTGACATCGTTATATCTAAGAAAGGTTGATGAACGTAGTTCTGTATATATATATTCAAAGTTTACAACATAGCTATCATAAAAATATTGTTTGTGGATAAAAACTGTATTTGGTTCTAAATCAAGGGTAAGCTTATTCCTTAATGAGGTATTACATATAGAGATTAAATGGTTTTTAATAAATAAATAAATTTATATATAACTCACATCTTGTAAATCTTATTTTAAATTTATTTATATATACACATCTATAATTTCTATGACCGACACTAAACAAATGATTATATATATATATATATATATATATATATATATATATATATATATATATATATATACATACATACATGTATATACATATACATATATATTTATATGTATATATATATACATGTATATATATATATATATATATATATATATATATATATATATATATATATATATATATATATATATATATATATATATATATATATATATATATATATTAGAAAATCATTATAAATGTGACAATCTATATATATAATTCTCTTCTGGGATCAGTTAGAAAACAAGCTGCAAGCGCGCCTTTGCAGTCCCCTCTCTTCCTCTCGATCACTATCACCCCCACCCCACATGATCTGGTGAGCTGTGTTCACTCTGTTTACATTTTACAATCATAGAGACGGGTTTGGTGACGGCTATTAGGGGCAGATAATTCAGTTTGAAACGATTTTAAACTTAGAGGAGGTAACTAAGAGGAGGCTGCTTTTACGTGGGGGGGGGGGGGGGGGGGAGGGGGTTTAGTGTTTTTAAGCAAATATTTTCAGTGGCAGCATTGGTACTGTCGAATTCACAAATTATAAATTACTGAAAAGTAGAAAAAAAACAACTAAATAGCGGCGTATGATACGCAGCGGGTCGGCTCGTAACATATATTTGTAGATTATTGTCCTACATCATCCATCTATATTTTGTAAGCAAACCTGGGCATGCTGCAAGACAAACTACAGGACACACTGTAGGACAATCCTCAGGACTTCTCTCTCAACAATAAGCAGTTTGTTAGGTCACGTCATTGTTTTTAAAACTGTACTCCCAGTACACATGTTATAATATAGTACACACAAATAAATAATACGCACACAGTAATTGTAAGCTCTGGAATGTCATCTAAAGTAACATCAATCTAACGGGCTAAGTCACTACAAGCCAACAATATATTCTGTTTATCTCCCCTCGTTCACGCAGGCAAAAATTAAAAGGCCGATTCTAGTCGGAATAAGATACGCATGCGATACGCATGCGCAATGGAGAGAAACTACGACTTAGCGGCGATGTTTTCGATGGTACTGCGCATGCGTGTGTTTACAACCGCAGAACCCTAATACCAACCCTAATCCTATCCTTAACCCTATCCCTAATCCTATCCCTAATCCTATCCCTAACCCTAGCCCTAATCCTATCCCTAACCCTAGCCCTAATCCTATCCCTAACCCTATCCCTAATCCTACCCCTAACCCTCAATCTAGCCCTAACCCTAGCCATAGGTCACTGCGCATGCGCAGAACTATCTTTTGCCGAAAAATCTTATTCCGAGTAGACACTTCGAAATTAAAAATACATGAAATATTTTTACAAATAAAATTGTGCTAGAAACAACATTGAATTGAATGCTAGTATAAGGAATGTATTCGTTGTGCTAGTATTTAGCTCGGTTTTACCTTGTTTTAATGAATGGAATCGGCACGAATTTTTTTTTGGGATAATCAAAATCTGTAGTCAGTAGTTGAAAATAAATTTAAGCACGTATTCCTTCCTTCCGCATTCTCTATGCATTTTTTTACCAAATTATTATTAAAATTTTTATTTTTATTGATTATATTTACAATCATACAACCTTGCCCAAACTGATTTGTAAATACCAAGGTAATTTTTTCATGACCTAAGTATGTAGACTTCAACTGCTTACTGTAATCTTGGTTTAAAGCAGAATTCATACATATTTAATAAATTATGAAAAATAATATTTTAATAAAATGAAATATACATAATAATACTTGGTTCTATCTAGGACTTACACATGCAGAAAAAGATTTTAACTACTATCTAACAAGAATATGTTGGTATATGCACGGACATAATAATCTTCACATCGATAGAGCATCACCCATTTTGGTTGCGTTTGAAACATGTTTACACATATACAGATTTCACATACAAATATGTCTTTATACGATTGTACAACATAAGAATATATCCTTTATGCGAATTGTACAACAAAGGAATATGTCCTTTATTTAAATTATACAATATAAGAATATATCCTTTATGCGAATTGTACAACATAAGAATTTGTCCTTTATGCGAATTGCACACTTTTGAGATACAATTTTGAAAGCGCATTGTTGATGGGCGTCAAGCCGGAAAATAAAGGACAAAATACGTTTTATTTTCTCGTGTTTTTCGGGGTTTAGTTTCTGTCTTACACATCACGTGACAAGTTCTCTGACCAATGACACATTTCTCTGACAAATGACACATTTCTCTGACCAATGACATGTTTCTCTGACAATACATTTCTCCCACATTTCTCCCATATGTCAGATACAATGTCTGTCAGAACGTCGTATATCTTTTTGTCAGATATCATCTTAGATAGATGACATCAAATTCTCAAAAAATGACAATCAACTCTTATAATTGGTGTATAGGTCTAAGTCTAGCATTCGACAAATATCTCACTCAAAACACATCACAGTCCACGTTCAGATCACATAAATAATTCATAATATAACTACATTTCAACATTTAAGTTGGAAATAAATATAACAATAAATATAACAATAAATATAACAACATAATCAGCCCAGGGTCTATGGGCTGACTTGGCTTCTATGGAAAGTATACACAGTATTTTTATTCTCACTCGTATCACTAAAACAATTCTAGAACATTCTATCTACATACTGGCTAATGGTGCCTTCTCCACGGGTAGCAGCAGCGTAGTCGTCACGTATGTACATAGCACATAAACTGTCACAGAACTTCCGGTTTCGCAGAACCGTCGCCTAGCAACGCAAAACATAAGGAAATACTATAATACATTGGCGAGAGTCTGAATGTGGGATACAATTCAGGTCAAATATTTCCAGAGAGACAACAGGAAACAGTGTAGACAAGGCCGGGTTTTTGTAGAGTAGTTCCCAAGATGTTCGCGAAAATATGTTTAAGAGTAATTCTTTGTTGGGGATATTGGGAAATCTTCATCAATGAAGAATGAAAAATCCTATTTTTGAATTTTTGAATGTTAACTGAATTTTGAGAAATTCTGTGTTTGTTTTAAATTACACCACAATCAATAAAAGAGTTTATTTTTCGAAAATATTTTTGACAAGACAAACCAAACATCATTTAGATATATTTGATTCTTTGGTATACAATTTAGTTGCTGCTGTTTCTTGTCTAGATTTTTTTAAAAAAGATTATCTGTCGTTGATGGATTGATTGTCCTTGAATCAAAAATTTGAAAAAAAATCTGGCTTTTGTTCCCTGCAAGTCTAGCACTACTGTATTAAATCGCTCCTCTTCTCCGGAAGTACTTTCTCGATGGCGGAATCTCCAGGCGTGATGAGGTCTTCGGTGGAAAACTTCAAGGCCGGGTTGACCTTGCCGTTCTCCTTCCCGTACAGCCCGAACTTGATGTGCTCATCTACACTCTCGCGTGATGCCAGCACCATCTGCTCGTCCGGGATGTTGACGATGCACATGAAGATATCCATTCGCCGAGGGAGGATCCCGCTCTCGAACAGGTATATGCTGAAGTAGGATATACTGACCAAGGTCAGGAGAGTGACCAGCATGGCTAGAGTTTTGTACGGGAAGCCTTGAACTTGGTTGACCTCGTCGAACAGGGGGAACTTGATGAGCGCGGGCAGGCCTATAGAGTGCTCACCTCCAGCTATACGGATGAACATGCCGAAGATGTACCCCCCCAGGGAGCCGTAGGTGTTGGACTTCTTGATGTAGATGACGGAGACGAGCTGGGGGAAGAGGATGACGTAGACGAGGTCGGCACAGAGGTACCAGAGGATGTAGATGGACTCGACACACAGCGCCATGGCTAGAGCCAGGGCGGACACTCCGAAAATAGCACCCCTCATGACCCAGATTATCTCCCGTTCTGACGCCTGAAATAAAAGTGTTAAAAATTTACTGTAAACATGACAATTACAAACTTTAAATTTTTAAAAATAAACAAAACTATTCATACATTGTCATAATAACGTATAAGTTACTACAGAAATTACTGTAAACATCATCTTAATAGAACCTACAATTTTTACTCACCAATTTGGTTTAAAAACTCTGAGCCTAAACATTGGGATCGTGAGCAACACAGTTTTAAACGATTTGTATCCCTTCCCATTTTGTTATCCTGCTCTCAATGGTACCTAACTCACATAAAGGTGGCTGGGCATAGTACTGACTGCACTATCCCTTCATACGCCGAGGTCACAGGTGAACTCTACTTCACTTGCCCCATGGACCATCAGGTTCGAAAAGATAACTTTTTTGTTACACATCACAAAAACTCTAAAACCCTCCACAAAATGGCGTGTCAAAGTTCTTTTATTAATAATCCTTCACTATCATCATCTTTTCCCAATAGTGCCCGACACAAGGGGCAGATAAATTAGAGTTCATCTGTTTCAATGACCTCATATACGAGGGGAGAATGTCAGCACTTGGCTTAGCCTTTTTTGTTTCCCTAACGGGAGTCAGGTACCCATCAGAGCTGTGCGGACTCCTTACGTAAATTTATTGTTTTTCATTGTAAAAAAATCGTCCTTTGTCAACTGCCACTCTCCCTACCCACGTAGCATATCTACAGAAAGTCTCCGCACCATGGCGTCATGTGACAAGAAGTTGTCTATACTTACAGCATGTGACAAGAAGTTGTCTATACTTACAGCGTGTCTAAAGACAAGAGGTTGTCTATACTTACAGCATGTGACAAGAAGTTGTCTATACTTACAGCGTGTGACAAGAAGTTGTCTATACTTACAGCATGTGACAAGAAGTTGTCTATACTTACAGCATGTGACAAGAAGTTGTCTATACTTACAGCGTGTGACTAGAAGTTGTCTATACTTACAGCGTGTGACAAGAAGTTGTCTATACTTACAGCATGTGACAAGAAGTTGTCTATACTTACAGCATGTGACAAGAAGTTGTCTATACTTACAGCGTGTGACAAGAAGTTGTCTATACTTACAGCGTGTGACAAGAAGTTGTCTATACTTACAGCATGTGACAAGAAGTTGTCTATACTTACAGCATGTGACAAGAAGTTGTCTATACTTACAGCGTGTCTAAAGACAAGAAGTTGTCTATACTTACAGCATGTGACAAGAAGTTGTCTATACTTACAGCGTGTGACAAGAAGTTGTCTATACTTACAGCATGTGACAAGAAGTTGTCTATACTTACAGCATGTGACAAGAAGTTGTCTATACTTACAGCGTGTGACAAGAAGTTGTCTATACTTACAGCGTGTGACAAGAAGTTGTCTATACTTACAGCATGTGACAAGAAGTTGTCTATACTTACAGCGTGTGACAAGAAGTTGTCTATACTTACAGCATGTGACAAGAAGTTGTCTATACTTACAGCATGTGACAAGAAGTTGTCTATACTTACAGCGTGTCTAAAGACAAGAAGTTGTCTATACTTACAGCATGTGACAAGAAGTTGTCTATACTTACAGCGTGTGACAAGAAGTTGTCTATACTTACAGCATGTGACAAGAAGTTGTCTATACTTACAGCGTGTGACAAGAAGTTGTCTATACTTACAGCGTGTGACAAGAAGTTGTCTATACTTACAGCATGTGACAAGAAGTTGTCTATACTTACAGCATGTGACAAGAAGTTGTCTATACTTACAGCGTGTGACAAGAAGTTGTCTATACTTACAGCGTGTGACAAGAAGTTGTCTATACTTACAGCATGTGACAAGAAGTTGTCTATACTTACAGCATGTGACAAGAAGTTGTCTATACTTACAGCGTGTGACAAGAAGTTGTCTATACTTACAGCGTGTGACAAGAAGTTGTCTATACTTACAGCATGTGACAAGAAGTTGTCTATACTTACAGCATGTGACAAGAAGTTGTCTATACTTACAGCGTGTGACAAGAAGTTGTCTATACTTACAGCGTGTGACAAGAAGTTGTCTATACTTACAGCGTGTGACAAGAAGTTGTCTATACTTACAGCGTGTGACAAGAAGTTGTCTATACTTACAGCGTGTGACAAGAAGTTGTCTATACTTACAGCATGTGACAAGAAGTTGTCTATACTTACAGCGTGTGACAAGAAGTTGTCTATACTTACAGCGTGTGACAAGAAGTTGTCTATACTTACAGCGTGTGACAAGAAGTTGTCTATACTTACAGCGTAAGACAAGAAGTTGTCTATACTTACAGCGTGTGACAAGAAGTTGTCTATACTTACAGCGTGTGACAAGAAGTTGTCTATACTTACAGCGTGTGACAAGAAGTTGTCTATACTTACAGCGTGTGACAAGAAGTTGTCTATACTTACAGCGTGTGACAAGAAGTTGTCTATACTTACAGCGTGTGACAAGAAGTTGTCTATACTTACAGCGTGTGACAAGAAGTTGTCTATACTTACAGCGTGTGACAAGAAGTTGTCTATACTTACAGCGTGTGACAAGAAGTTGTCTATACTTACAGCGTGTGACAAGAAGTTGTGTATACTTACAGCGTGTGACAAGAAGTTGTCTATACTTACAGCGTGTGACAAGAAGTTGTCTATACTTACCGCGTGTGACAAGAAGTTGTCTATACTTACAGCATGTGACAAGAAGTCGTCTATACTTACAGCGTGTGACAAGAAGTTGTCTATACTTACAGCGTGTGACAAGAAGTTGTCTATACTTACAGCATGTGACAAGAAGTTGTCTATACTTACAGCGTGTGACAAGAAGTTGTCCATAATTATAGCGTGTGACAAGAAGTTGTCTATACTTACAGCGTGTGACAAGAAGTTGTCTATACTTACAGCATGTGACAAGAAGTTGTCTATACTTACAGCGTGTGACAAGAAGTTGTGTATACTTACAGCGTGTGACAAGAAGTTGTCTATACTTACAGCGTGTCTAAAGACAAGAGGTTGTCTATACTTACAGCATGTGACAAGAAGTTGTCTATACTTACAGCATGTGACAAGAAGTTGTCTATACTTACAGCGTGTGACAAGAAGTTGTCTATACTTACAGCGTGTCTAAAGACAAGAAGTTGCCTATACTTACAGCATGTGACAAGAAGTGTCTATACTTACAGCATGTGACAAGAAGTTGCCTATACTTACAGCGTGTGACAAGAAGTTGTCTATACTTACAGCATGTGACAAGAAGTTGTCTATACTTACAGCGTGTCTAAAGACAAGAGGTTGTCTATACTTACAGCGTGTGACAAGAAGTTGTCTATACTTACAGCATGTGACAAGAAGTTGTCTATACTTACAGCATGTGACAAGAAGTTGTCTATACTTACAGCGTGTGACAAGAAGTTGTCTATACTTACAGCATGTGACAAGAAGTTGTCTATACTTACAGCGTGTGACAAGAAGTTGTCTATACTTACAGCGTGTGACAAGAAGTTGTCTATACTTACAGCATGTGACAAGAAGTTGTCTATACTTACAGCGTGTCTAAAGACAAGAGGTTGTCTATACTTACAGCGTGTGACAAGAAGTTGTCTATACTTACAGCATGTGACAAGATGTTGCCTATACTTACCGCATGTCTGAACACCGAGCGGTAGATGTTCCTGGCAAACATGGAGGCCGCAGACAGGATGGACGAGTCAGCAGACGACATGACGGCCGCCGAGAGGGCGCCGAGCCCCAGGAAGGTGATGGCAGGGGGGCACAGGTACTGGAGCGTCATGGGCAGAATGAGGGGCAGATCTTTAGCTGGGATGGGCACCTCACCCGGCCAGTCGGTTTTGTTCCAGTCTGGGGAAGTGGGTGGTAGGTTCAATACATTTGATTGGTCGGATCAAAGATGTCACGTGATGTCACGTGATGAGATTAACAAACATGATGGGGGGGGGGTCTTTGCTCAACCTTTTACATCATTGACAAGTAGCATAGGGGAACGGGTCATACGCACAGGTACACACACACGCACACACACAGAAATACTCAAACACACTCACATAGACACACCCAAACACACACACACAGACACACGCAATCACACACATGTACACACACGCACGCATGCTCACACACACACACACCTTGACACCAGATATACGTCACTGTAAGTTAGTCACACTTTTCTTAATGTTAGCTTCTACTTTATTAAACCACCCATGTTGCTAACAGCAGTCACCACTTGTTGTTGGTTTTAAAATGCAAACGATTGGCCGTTTTAGAACTAAAACTAAATCGTGCAGTCAGTTGCCCAATGTAAAATAAATTATGAAATTATTTGCCTAAAGTTAATAAACTGTGCAATTATTTGCCCAGTTTACAATTAATTGGGCATTTTATTATCCCAGTTTAAATTAACTGTGCAATGATTAGCCCGTGTAAATAAATTGTGCAATAACTTTCCCAGCTAATACAAGAAAGTGTGCCCCACTAAAATAAATTGTGCAACTACTTGCATAGATTAAACAAATTGCCCAACCTACCAGTAGAGGCGGCAACAGCTCCCAACAAAGCTGCAGGCGTTGCCATGACGATGCAGCCAAAGGCGGCGATGTAGGACAGGATTTGGGCCTTCAAGGCCGTCTTTGCAGACAACACGCGCTGAAAGTACACCTGAGGAGGGGGTGAGGGGTATTACGTCATGAGGTCCATGGGCAGTTTTAGACTTATTGTAATTTTTCGACTTAATACCTTGTAAGCCTTTGTACTCATAAGCGTTTGACTCCTAACGTACTGGCACTAGTAAGTTTGACGTCCCTGAGTCCACACAGCTCTAATGGGTACCTGACTTACGCCAGAGATAGTAAATGCGGCTAGGCAGACTTGTGTCCTAACTATCCCTTCACATGCGAGGTCACTAAAACAGGTGAACTCTACCTCACCTGTCTGCCCCATGGACCATAAGGTTCAAAAGGGTACTTTATCACCCTTACAATACTCACAACGTTAAAAAGCTACATTTCGTTTGTGAATGTATCATACTAAATAACGGTAAATTAGATAATTGTTTTCAACACTTTATCGAAATCTATACTATTTATTTGATTCTTTTTTTAATTAATAAAAACTGAAGCCTAAACCTCCTAGAATAAAATCCATTACTACACTTGTAAAAATGTGATTTTGATATCGTATAAAAAAGTTGAAACTATGAAAGACAAGGGGAGACAAACCTGCCAGGGGATACCACCAAACGTCAGCAACAGGAAACTGTCGATGTAGGACGGGATGACGGAGGTGGGGATGGGGTGGATCCAGTTCTGGGTGGCGTTCACGGCGATGCTGGTGGTGGCTGGATGCGTCATGGCGAAGGGTACACTGATCCACTGGATAAGGGCATTAGGAGGGAGACATTTGTTAGAGAATGGCAGTATCCTAGTTCAGTAGGTACAAACATTCGTCATACGATAAAACCTAGACACTTTAATCAATAAATTATGCAGTCTAGACAAGTACTTTAGTTTCCACACACGTATCTACGTGGTGATGTGGTTGTACAGAGGTCTACTAAAACCCTGGAGGAAGAGAGTCGGTAAAGCTAATTGTTGATAACGAAAAGTCCCGAGTTCGTTCCCCGGGCAGATGAGGCTCGACAGCTAGGGACAGCAACTCTTCTAGGTGAGAAATCTAAAAAATAAAACAACTGCAACCTCGCAGTTTGTTCTTGGTTATGGAAGCAAATCCAAAAAGAAAAACAGACTGAAATCAGAATCATAAAAGTTTTTTTGGAGAAAATCCCGTCCAACATTACAATTAATTAAGAACCATGAAGAAGAAGAAGAAAAAGATACTCAATGAAGTTATCAGAAAAATATTAAATTTCTTCTTTCTATATTATAGAAACAAACAAGGTAATTAAAAAGTCTTGTGACAATATAAGCGCATTTTCCTTATGTTATCTAAAAATAGCTCTGTCGTAGCGTAAATCAAGAGCAGGGTTAGTAAAACCATTGGTTAGTTATTAAAACGTTTTTTATTAATTTTTTTTTCAGTATTTTACATGTTTTATTTACAATAGAGTAACATGACTAAAAACCATTGCGCGCCTAGCTACTGAACGTGATGACGCAGCCAGTGAACGTGATGGCGCAGCTATTGAACGTGATGACGCGTGTGGTGTGGTTGGAAAAAATGCCTACTAATTCGGTCCAAATTTTAATTAATTAAAAAAAAATGTTTGTGACCGAACGAAAGAATATTTTTGAAAACTTTCTTCGGCAATATTGTTCTAAATTATGGCAGGAATCGATTGGTACATGTTTCAAGTCGCTAAGTGGTCTGGTTGCCGAGATATGGGCCAAAACTGCTTTTTTCGAGTTTTTTTGGCTTTTCCGGGAAATTCATGAAAGAAACCCGGAATTTTTATGGCCTATGTTCATTCTCGTAACTTGCTTAACATAATTGCTTTTGGAACTAGTCATCGATATTGCTTCGTTGAGGAGGAGATACGACTTAAAGCCCGGACACACATTCATCCATACATTCATCCATACATTCATTCATTCATTCATCCATCCATTCCCAGAAATGACGAGTTAATAAACACAATTCTCCAGAATGGAAATTGCGCTAAAACGTACGTCATATTTCTGTACATATGATAGAAGTTACGCTTATTTCACTAACCCAGAGCGTGTTGTTGGTAAATTAAGTGCATCGTTTGAAACTTACCAGGCCAAAGAAGATACAGAAGAGTTGAACCACGTCGGTGTAGGCCACCGAGTAGAGGCCACCGATGAGGGTGTAGAACAGGGCCACACAGGCAGAGATGATGATGGCCGGTCTAGGCTCAAGTTCCATGATGACAGAGAGGGTGGAACCTGGTGGAACAAGAGGGGAACATTTGTAACTTGTTGTGGAACAAGAGGGGAACATTTGTAACGTGTTGGGGAACAGGTGGGAAACATTTGTAACTTGTTGTGGAACAAGAGGGGAACATTTGTAACTTGTTGTGGAACAAGAGGGGAACATTTGTTACGTGATGTTTAACAAGACAGGAAGATTTCTAACGTGTTGTGGAACAAGTAGGGAACATTTGTAACGTGTTGTGGAAGAAGTGGGGAACATTTGTATCTTGTTGTGGAACAAGTGGGGAACATTTGTAACGTGATGTGGAACAAGTGGGGAACATTTGCTACTCCTTGGTCTTTATTTGAAAGGCCCGTCGTCACTTATTTTAAGACACAAACTTTACTAGCGTCAGGTGTTTAACGTATTCTAACCACCACAACTCAGAGTCGGGTGTTTCACTTATTCTAAGCCCCACCACTCACCTAGAGCAGCCAGCACGGCACCTGTCCAAAAGACCTCGCCCAACAGGGCTGGAATAAACAGCAGGCCTCCCATCCTCTCCCCAAACTTGATCTGGAACGGGTCAAGCATGGTGACGTAACCCTCTGTCCTCATTCGGTTGGCGAAGAACAGACCACCTGTTCACAAACACAGGTAAGTTATTGGGGTGCACGGACATTTTATTCTAATACAAGGACAGGTGAGTTATTGGCATGTACAGACATTTTATCCTAGTTATTAAGGGCAACAGTTAGGTCGTACTCTTACTGCAGTAAACCAATTTTTTATGATTGCTTGAAGTTTAAATGTTTTTTTTGTACTTTAAGATAATAAATTATTGTAACTTAATGCTGATTTGTAACTGATGTGTTTAACGAAGTAAAGAATCTACTGACCAAAGACCAAGCTCAGAGCGTATCCTACAGGCGCCTGACAGAAGAGCAACCCGCTGCTCATGATCACTTCCGCTGTTCCGTTAATGTAGGCCCCGCCCACCCATGTTGCTGAAAAAAGATGAAAGATTCATTTATCAATTTACGACAGTAACCATAGCAACATATCTAAACTAATGAACATAACTTTAAAAAAAAAAATTCACAAGAAATTGATTTTTGTACATAAAGTAAGTTTCAAAGGTTATTATTTATTTTTAACCCGTTAGTTTTTGCGAACGTTTTGTTTTCGATCATTGTCTTAGACGCAAACATTTTTTTACACGCTTTTTCTTAGGTCACAAAGTGGGGTTGTCTGGTTGTCGGATTGTTGGGTTGTCGGGTTGTCGGATTGTTGGGTTGTCGGGTTGTCTTGTTATCGGGTTGTGTTGTTATGTGGTTGTCAGGTTATCTGGTTGCCGGGTGATCTGGTTGTGTGAGTTTAGTATGGGATGGTTGTCAAAATATGTGTTAACACAAAGCACGCGAGTAGATTCCTAGGACTAGTTTAAGTAGCCAATACAAGGGGGGGGGGGCAGTAATCCAGCCAAGTGGTGGCAACATTTCATCAAGAAATATCACGTGACCGTGTCAAAAGATAACTCACGGACCAGCCCCAGGCACCCAGTAGTGCTAGTCTGACCCTCGGGCATGAGTCTGTCTTAAGGATCGATAAAGGTAGCTATTGGTAGCTGGTGGTAGCTGGTGGTAGCTGGTGGTTGTAGCTGGTTGTAGCTGGTGGTAGCTGGTGGTAGCTGGTGGTAGCTGATGGTAGCTGGTGGTTGTAGCTGGTGGTAGCTGGTGGTAGCTGGTGGTAGCTGGTGGTAGCTGATGGTAGCTGGTGGTAGCTGGTGGTAGCTGGTGGTAGCTGGTGGTAGCTGATGGAAGCTGGTGGTAGCTGATGGTAGCTGGTGGTAGCTGGTGGTAGCTGGTGGTAGCTGGTGGTAGCTGGTGGTATCTGAGGGTAGCTATTGGTAGCCACTGGTATCTGAGGGTAGCTATTGGTAGCCAGTGGTATCTGAGGGTAGCTGGTAATAGCCAGTGGTATCTGAGGGTAGCTATTGGTAGCCAGTGGTATCTTAGGGTAGCTATTGGTAGCCACTGGTATCTGAGGGTAGCTATTGGTAGCCAGTGGTATCTGAGGGTAGCTATTGGTAGCCAGTGGTACCTTAGGGTAACTATTGGTAGCCAGTGGTATCTGAGGGTAGCTATTGGTAGCCACTGGTATCTGAGGGTAGCTATTGGTAGCCAGTGGTATCTGAGGGTAACTATTGGTAGCCAGTGGTATCTTAGGGTAGCTATTGGTAGCCAGTGGTATCTTAGGGTAGCTGGTAATAGACAGTGGTATCTGAGGGTAGCTATTGGTAGCCAGTGGTATCTGAGGGTAGCTATTGGTAGCCAGTGGTATCTGAGGGTAGCTATTGGTAGCCAGTGGTATCTGAGGGTAGCTATTGGTAGCCAGTGGTATCTTAGGGTAGCTGGTAATAGCCAGTGGTATCTGAGGGTAGCTATTGGTAGCCACTGGTATCTGAGGGTAGCTATTGGTAGCCAGTGGTATCTTAGGGTAGCTGGTAATAGCCAGTGGTATCTGAGGGTAGCTATTGGTAGCCAGTGGTATCTGAGGGTAGCTATTGGTAGCCAGTGGTATATGAGGATAGGCAGTTGTAGCTATTGGTAGCAAGTAGTAGCTAATGCTAGCAATTGTGACGTCCGATTACCCCCTTTTTAGTAAAATATAAGAAGTTATTCCTTTAGCACACCCCCCCCCTTCTTTCTCTAATGCTGTTAGATTCGCATATTTCTAACATAATTTACTTTTGTATACAAAATTATCCCCTTAATTTTACAAAGTATTCAATTATGGTGTAGTTACTGTCCTCTATTTTAAAGAATAATCGATTCCAGCCTTATGATTATGCCCACCCTTTGATACAACGTGATCAAACGGTATCGAACCTTGTCATCATTTGCTGCCTGATTACGTGTCGTATTTCTCGCCTAAACTCTTCACAAGAGGCTTGCCATTCACTCAACGCTGTTGTTATTTGTGCGGTTACTCCCCCTCAACCCTGTTGTTATTTATTGGGTTATTCCCCCTTAACACTGCTAGTAGCTGGGTTTCCCCACAACATTGCAAGTTGTTAGTTTATTCCCCTCCCCCCCCCCCCCTTTTTTTCCCCTTAAGCTGCGTTGTTTGTCGGGTTATTGCCTATCAACGCTAAAGAAGTTGGGTTATTTCCCTTTAACAATGATTGCGGTAGGTTATTTCCAAATATCACTGCCAGTCATTGTGTAATCTTGTCCAAATACTGTAAATTAATGTAGCATTTCGTCCGACTGATCAGTTTGTCAAACTAGATCCATCCAGCAATACAAACAACACACCATTATCTGACTGACAATACAACACAAAGACTGTTTCAGCAGGACAACCCACAGACCACCAGACCACAGACCATTAGACTGCCCATAGACCACCGACCATTAGCCTGCCCACCGACCATTAGACTGCCCACAGACCACCCACCATTAGACTGCCCACAGACCAGCGTCCATTAGACTGCCCACAGACCACCGACCACCTGCCCCTAACGAGCAGGGCTGGGAGCAGTCTGTAGTAAATTGGTCCAATAACGCCGGCCCTGCCTCAACGTTCTACAGACCACGGTAGTGGGGGACTGCTCTGTACGGTTCTTGCGGTTTTTTCCTGACATGTTCGGCAAATAGTGTATTGATTTGACGGGTACATAGCCACTGGCCAGCACATTTATCTGCTTCAGACCTCGGTATCCAACTCGTAACAACTGATGAGATTGGCTTTTTTTAAGCAGGCACAGTAGTTTATCTTTAAATATATTCAATAGTTTATCTTTAAATAGATTTTATCCCTAGAGAATCGAGACGTCATCTAACAGTTGATTAAGATTTTAAAAATATTGGGTCAGATTTTTAAATTCGTATTTCTAATCACGTACGCATTTTTAAAAAAAAAAAATGTTCTTTTGGCTGGAATAATAATACTATTCTTAGTCAAATTTAAACTTTATTGGATGCCTGCAATAGAACTTTTTAATATTATTAGTTGACCTGCCTATACAATTTTAGACGGTTGTGTCCAGTAGTGGTGGCTCATAGGCTGGCAATTTTCTATCTATATCACAGCGTGATAGGAACTTTAGCGACATACGGATATACTATCAGATATACGGATACAATGGCATACATATATAGGCCTACTGTCAGATATAAGGACATAACAACGTACAGACTTATAGATATACTACCAGACATAAAGACACCACAACGAGAAAAAATACCATATACTGCATACCAAAATATGGCAGACCATATAACACACACTTCCGGAATACCAGATATTTCACAGCAACATACACTTACACCATCCACCATCAATTGACGTACGGTACCGTGGACAAACGTGGCCAACAGTTCATCGTCGTCAGATAGACCAGTAGAATTTACCCCAGCAAATTATTCATAACGATTCAAACTACTCTGCTGTTTAGATTTTTACTTCCTAAGATTTTCTGAAGATTTTTTTGTATGTTGTGTTGTTTGAGGGGTTTATGAGATGGCTCTAGCAGTATATAAGAAAAATATGTATTGATATAACAAATAGAACTAGTGTCTGATGTTACAAGTATAGTTAGTAATCTTCTGATACTAATAACATCACGAGCTTCACAAACATCACACAAATCACAAATATGATATTCATCCAAAACGTCACAAAAATAACAAACATCACACATATCACAAATATGATATACATTCAAAACATCACAAAAATAACAAACATCACACATATCACAAATATGATATACATCCAAAACATCACAACAATAACAAACATCAAATATATATCCAAATCATCACAAAAATAACAAACATAAAATTTTGATATACACCCAAAATATCACAAAAATAAAAACATCAAATATGATATACACCCAAAATATCACAAAAATAAAAACATCACACAAATATGATATACATTCAAAACGTCACAAACATCACAGCAATGTCCTGATCTCACAAGAACCACAAACCTCCAAACATCACAAACGATGTTCTAACACTCCCTATAACAAGTAGACAGGATTATTGATTTTACCCGTTACAAATCAGAACTCCAGCACGACATATTTCAATATTTTTTATATCGAAAATGTTCATAAATAGAATGTGTAAAACTTTGTACTTTAAAAGGAGCAGCATCCGAATATAATTAAGTAGACCCTACCGGCTGTGATATAAAGTATTATAAAGCGAAAATTTGTTTTTCTTTCTATCTTCTGTCGGATTGTCATGTTAATTTACAAATCCTTTATGATATATATATATATATATATATATATATATATATATATATATATATATATATATATATATATATATACATATTATTGTGATGGTTTATTCCTCTGTAAAGAAACGTCATTATTTATACCACCATATACCCTTTTCTTATAAATAGCAGAATATATGACTATATTTTCATCCTCAACGCCAAAACTGTTTATTAATATACCAACGTTTTTTTTTTTTAAAAAAGCTAAACTATTATTAAAAAAATAAATAAATGTATCAACTTTTAATTCAGGAATTATGACAACATTCTTAAAAATCTGACCCTCCTTGCTAACCCGACGTTTTATCGGCACGAAAGAGAAGCCGGTGAATCCCTAAACTCGTCCCCTGTGTCGTCACGTCGTTCGAAGCGGGTAGGATAAATTTCCCTGGGGCACTGGGGGAACTAATGACCGGGGCCGATACAGACGTTTAGCCATTGATGAACTGGCGGAGCGGTGAAGGGACAAAAATAGCTTCAAAAGCGCAACCCAGTTCGTTACAAGTTGTTAGAAGAGTTTCTTTGGTAAAATTTTAAAAACTGTAGAAACTGTGTGGATTGTAGTTTATATATAAAACTATTGAATTTTGGTTAATGATTACCTATGAAGGTTATAGGTTTATGGAATATGGTTGTTAATGCGTTTTAAGCTAAAGTTACTGAAAATTGATTCATAATTCTGGACATTTTTTTTAAACTGCGAAAAAACCTGTATACACATATTTGTATATCGAATACTGTTGGTTTCTATTAAGGCTCCTGTTGTACTTAAGTCATTTTCGTCACTAGCCCGATGACTCTTGTTATGCTCATCTTCTTTTCCGCCCGTGCCCAAGACAATTGGGGTAGATGAAGTAGAGTTCATCTGTTTCAGAGACCTCGGCATATGAAACGATAGTGTGCTCAGCACTATACCCAGCCGCCTTTTATCCCCCTATGGTGAGTTGGGTATCTGTCAGAGCTGGGTGGACACAGGGACGTACTACTGACTTGAGCCCGGATTTGAACTCAAGACTTTCGGTTAAGTAGTCTAGCGCTCTACCTCTAAGCCACGCCATCACCTTAACCCTATCATAGCCCTTCTTTAACCCACTACACATCGTAACCCGCCTCAGACCAGCACCAAACTAGCCCTACCCCTGGGCATGATAGCTCCCTCTGTCCAATTCAAAACCTCACGACGACCTTGCCAGATTGTACATTTGAATTCCAACCTGCCATGCACAACTAGCTCAATATTTTCTCCAATTACTGTGTGAGCCAAAAAAAAAATCTTGAGCACACAACACATAACCGCGTCCCCTAATTTCACCTTTCATTTAGGAAATGGCCGTAATTATAGGCCGGGCGCCTGTAAAATAATACAAATAACAGACGTGTGTATTGATTAAGTTGGCCAGGTTTTTCAGCATTTCCCCGCCATCTTCTGTAGCCTGGAACAATCGGACGCGCATGCGCTTTGGTCTTGTAATGATAGCCAGATTTTTTCTCCCCCCACTTGCCGATTGTAGCGTTGGATAAGCAAGCTTAATGTAAGGCAATGTCTTTAAATAGATTTATTAGTTCAGAAAATCTGGACAGGGTGTACGTGACACTCACGTGACGTGACATCGAACGTGACATTAAGTCACGTGAGATTAACGTGATTAAAAAATCAGGAACATGAGTTTAGGAAGTGATCTGAATAACGCGGCTCATGGGCCGTATGTAGATATCTTTGATGGGCCGTATGTAGATATCTTTGATGGAATTAACGCGGCTCTCTTGATTAGGTTTAACGTAGGTCAACTACATGGAGATGGTTAACTAACTTAGTTTATCGTTGTGTATACGGCGTGGTCTGATGATACAGCTTATGTCCGCTAACCTGAAAGTCTCAAGTCTATAGGACCTCCCAACTCTGATGGTTACCTGACTCATGTTAGTGAAACAAAGGCGGCTGACCACACTCTTCATAGTGTCGAGGACACAGAAAAAAGTGAATTCTAGTTCACTTGCCGCCAGGTTTGAAAGGAAACTTTACTTTTTTAAAATGTCTCTTTACTGTGGATGAGGCACGACTCCCCCCCCCCCCCCCGCGATATCTTTTAGTTTTGACATGACCAGGAAACGCTACAAATACCACCATAGTGTTCACAGATTTTAGGAAACACAAACACCGCCAGAACTTGAATACCACCCAACAGTCCCCGGAAGAGAACTCTACATTTCCACTCCGAACTAAATGCCAGATAATTTCCACCAAATCTAAAACCCACCCAGTAGTCCAGCGACCTAATTACCACCCAGCCGTCCCCTCTCCTTAAGATAATGGCCCGAGTGAGTGGGGAAGATGTTTAAATGTCTCAGTGTCGTGTAAGGCAATCGTAAACAAAACCTGTTTTATCTAAGGCGGGGCCCGGGAGGGGGGGGGGGGACGAGCTAGTGAGGGGGAGGGCATTGGTAAGGGGGCGAATGAGTAAAAGACGTTGATTTAAAAACAAATACCAAATCTCTTTATCCTAGACTAGACGTGGGGTGGAGAATGTGTGTTTGGGAGTTGTGTATGGCTGTGTTGTGTTTGGGAGTTGTGTATGGCTGTGTTGTGTTTGGGAGTTGTGTGTGGCTGTGTTGTGTTTGGGAGTTGTGTGTGTGTCTGTGTTGTGTTTGGGAGTTGTGTGTGTCTGTGTTGTGTTTGGGGATTGTGTGTGTCTGTGTTGTGTTTGGGGATTGTGTGTATCTGTGTTGTGTTTGGAAGTTGTGTGTGACTGTGTTGTGTTTGGGAGTTGTGTGTGGCTGTGTTGTGTTTGGGATTGTGTGTGACTGTGTTGTGTTTAGAAGTTGTGTGTGTCTGTGTTGTGTTTGGAAGTTGTGTGTGTCTGTGTTGTGTTTGGGAGTTGTGTGTGGCTGTGTTGTGTTTGGGAGTTGTGTGTGGCTGTGTTGTGTTTGGGATTATGTGTGTCTGTGTTGTGTTTGGGAGTTGTGTGTGTCTGTGTTGTGTTTGGGGATTGTGTGTGTCTGTGTTGTGTTTGGGGATTGTGTGTATCTGTGTTGTGTTTGGGAGTTGTGTGTGACTGTGTTGTGTTTGGGAGTTGTGTGTGGCTGTGTTGTGTTTGGGATTGTGTGTGACTGTGTTGTGTTTGGAAGTTGTGTGTGTCTGTGTTGTGTTTGGAAGTTGTGTGTGTCTGTGTTGTGTTTGGGAGTTGTGTGTGGCTGTGTTGTGTTTGGGAGTTGTGTGTGGCTGTGTTGTGTTTGGGATTGTGTGTGTCTGTGTTGTGTTTGGGAGTTGTGTGTGGCTGTATGTGTAAACGTGAGTGGGAGGACGGTGTGTGTGGGGGGAAAGGGGGGTGTATTTCTAGAAAAAACATTCCGTAATATCTAAGACTGTAGTTTTGCAATGAACAGCATGGTCAAGCGGTAGAGAACGCAAACTCTTACCACAAAGTCTTGGGGTCGGTTATAAGTACTCGGCATGGAAGAGTAAAACAAATTTCTACCTTACTGGAAGTGCTATGGTGGGCTTCTATAGCTAGCAAAAGAAATATTTTGTCTGAGATCATTTGTCCTGAGATCATTTGTCATGGAACCCGAATTTCAACTTTTACAGTAGTCTACATTCACGTTTACATTCATCTATCTAGCATAACAAGATACGTGCCGAACAAAAATCAATACAGAATGTGTATAAACCAATCATTAAATGATCGATAGAACGAAAACACTCAAGATGAACATATTTAAAACAGGGGAGGGAACCGCCATCAATATCCGCTTGAAATATGATCACTTTCTCAAGGGGGATAACTTGCTTCTAGTTATCGTTACTGTTTTGCATCAATTGGGGAATGATGCTACATGTACTGAAGACCTGAGGTTTTTTTTTTAACATTGCTAATTAGAGTTAGATTTACGCTTAAGATTTTCGGTTCATTAATTGTATTACACAAATGAATATTATTGTGTCCTATTTAAAAAAGAAAAAATCAAATTTATTCATATTTTTTATTTTGTAAAATATTACAGCCTTAGGATTTGAACACTCAGACATTCTCTATTGATAATGAAACATGATTGATTATCTGAGATTTGATACTAAAATGTATACTGAGTCAAGGTATCAGTCAGAATGAAGCAGTGTTATTATAAATCGTCGTCATCATTGTGCGCAATGAGGCAATATAATTCTGAGAAGTAAAACAGTGCTTATACCAGTCTGAGGCAATACAATAAAAACACTTTTTAAAAATAAGACTGGATGTGATACAAAAATTTCACACAGCACATAAAAATTGCATATTGAAAAGACGCATCAGCGGACAGTCAACCCACTTGGCTAATCCTAACGCTAACGGCGTCTAGGTTAAAAAATAACGCATCAGTGGACGGTTATCCCACTTGGCTAATCCTAACGCTTTCGGCGTCTAGGTTAAAAAATAACGCATCAGTGGACGGTTATCCCACTTGGCTAATCCTAACGCTAACGGCGTCTAGGTTAAAAAATAACGCATCAGTGGACAGTTATCCCACTTGGCTAATCCTAACGCTAACGGCGTCTAGGTTAAAAAATAACGCATCAGTGGACAGTTATCCCACTTGGCTAATCCTAACGCTAACGGCGTCTAGGTTAAAAAATAACGCATCAGTGGACAGTTATCCCACTTGGCTAATCCTAACGCTAACGGCGTCTAGGTTAAAAAATAACGCATCAGTGGACAGTTATCCCACTTGGCTAATCCTAACGCTAACGGCGTCTAGGTTAAAAAATAACGCATCAGTGGACAGTTATCCCACTTGGCTAATCCTAACGCTAACGGCGTCTAGGTTAAAAAATAACGCATCAGTGGACGGTTATCCCACTTGGCTAATCCTAACGCTAACGGCGTCTAGGTTCCATTGTGCAGGACGCCGCCATGACGGCGGAAGTGGGAACTTAACGCTCGTAGCGGACATGTTGTAAACAATCCAAATTATCGGTGGCGACGCTTAGTGCAATTATACGCCACCAGCAATCTGATCGAAGGGATAAGAATAGATGGGGGGGGGGGGGGGGGGGCTGGACTTTTTGTCAAGGTTAAATAAGGGGATTACTGGGCAATTATTTTTTTTTCTAATTTGATTTTTTTGTCTCTAAAAAAATAAGGGAGAGGGAACTTAAATACAGTAGGGTTAAACTGGTCTGGACGTGATACTTCATTCTTGATGGTACGTTGATTGTACAGAGTTGAAGGTAGGTTGGTATATGGATGCTGCTGATGGTATTTGGATGTTGGTGATATGTTGTTATTTGGATGTTGGTGATATGATGTAATTACGATGCTAAAATTGTGTGTGAATTTTGATGTTGTTTGATATGTTGGTAGTTGTGTGTTAGTTGTGTGTTAGTATTTGGATGTTGGTTATATGTTGTTGATTGAGAGAAATCTAGCAAGATCAGACGTAGAAATCTGGCAACTGGACCAAAAATCTGGCAAGATTAGACCAAGAAATCTGGCAAGGCTAGACCGAGAAATCTGGTAAAATTGTACTGAGAAATCTGCCAAGAATGTACTGAGAAATCTCTCAAGATTGTACCGAGAAATCTGTCAAGATTGTACCGAAAAATCTGGCAAGATTGTACCGAGAAATCTGGCAAGACTAGTATTCGAAATCTGTCAAGATTGTACTGAGAAATCTGGCAAGATTGTACCGAGAAATCTGGCAAGGCTAGGCCGAGAAATCTGGCAAGATTGTACAGAGAAATCTGGCAAGATTGTACCGAGAAATCTGGCAAGATTGTACCGAGAAATCTGTCAAGATTGTACCGAGAAATCTGGCAAGATTGTACCTAGAAATCTGTCAAGATTGTACCGAGAAATCTGGCAAGATTGTACCGAGAAATCTGGCAAGACTAGTCTTAGAAATCTGGCAAGATTGTACCGAGAAATCTGGCAAGATTTACCGAGAAATCGGTCATGCTTGTAATGAGAAATCTGGCAA
This sequence comes from Physella acuta, assembly GCF_028476545.2. Taxonomy (NCBI): domain Eukaryota; kingdom Metazoa; phylum Mollusca; class Gastropoda; family Physidae; genus Physella; species Physella acuta. The sequence continues at coordinate 817,465 of NW_026731528.1, read as the reverse complement.
GATTGTACCGAGAAATCTGTCAAGATTGTACCGAGAAATCTGTCAAGATTGTACCGAGAAATCTGTCAAGATTGTACCGAGAAATCTGGCAAGATTGTATCGAGAAATCTGGCAAGATTGGACCCATCTAGTGTACACAAACACACTGAACGTCCACCACTTGCCCCCCCCCCCCCCGCCTCAAGTGTGTGTCCACTATCCAGGTCACCAAGTAGACTTTCTTATCGAAATACGCTGGTTTGATACAATCATAATTAGTTGTTCAAGTTCAGGTGATTGCAGTATACATTAGAATAAAGTCGCATATTTTGTAGAACTGCTATTTGTAATACAAGTTATCGTGAAAAAATGTTTTTATTACTAATTTCGCAATTCATTTATTTGAAACAGTTATTCATTGCAAAACTGTTCATTAAGTAACGTAATCAATACAAATACAATAAAATGATTTTGGTTTTAAAATTGAAAAAAAAATATAATTAACAACGATAATTAACGAAACAAAATTAAATGCGACTAGAACATAATTTTTAAAATTCTTGAAAATTCCAATTACTCGTTAACTTAACCAAATCTCCCCCGCCCTGCCCCCTTCTCAATCCCCACCCCTCAAAACCACCAACAACCCTAATTGCAGCTCCCACCCCCTCCCTTCCCCCAATCAGTGAAATCTGCAGACGACCCAGGGGAAAATTCATGTTCCATGTTGAGTGATTAAACCCGTCTACAAATCCTTCCAGAAAATTCCTCGACATTTTTCCCTAGTCCCTGGATTGAGACAGAAAATCTTTAAGGCGGAAACAAGACGACAGAAACAAAATATCGTGGTGGGCGCCTGTGGAGAAAAAAACAGGGGAGATAACTTGTCTACAGAGTTATTGATCTTTCCTCCGGCGAAATTCGGACCAAGGTAAAAGTTAAACAATTTGACAGAAGAGTCGGGGAAACCTTACGAGATTTGGCCAAGAAAAGACAAAAGGAGCAATATTACGAGATTTGGCCAACCGATGAGAGAACTTGGAAAAAAAAATTCGAGATGTGGCTAATAAAGGAGAGTAGGTTAGAGATTACGAGATTTAGTTAATTCAGGGGAGTAGTTTAGAGCACGAAATTTATTAAATACAAGAGAGTAGTTAGAGATTACGAGATTTGGCCAGTATAAGAAAGTAGGCAAGAGATTACGAGATTTAACAAATATAAGAAATTAATTTTGTGATTACGAGATTTAGCCTATACAGGGAATAGTTTAGAGTACGAGATTTAGTAAATACAAGAGAGTAAGTTTGAGATTACGAGATTTAACAAATATAAAAAAGTAAGTTTGAGATTACGAGATTTAACAAAATAAAGAACAGATTATACATTGGGAGATTAGTCCAATAAAAGAGAGTAGGCTAGACACTAGGAGATTTAACAAATAACAAGCTCAGATTAGAGATTACGAGAGTTGGCCAAAATGAAATGAGTAGGGTAGAGATTTTGTTTGAATGGTTGGTATGGATGTGTGGGGTGGATGGTTGGGTACTGAATGGGGAGTGCATTGTTGGAATAGGGACTTGGTGATGGTTGGGGGGGGGGTGGTAGAAACGACCAGAAGGAATGTAGTGCGGCCCTTTACGATGGATGAGTTCATTTATGATAGATTGGATAATTGTGAAATAGATGGGATAATTGTGAAATAGATTTGACAATTGTGAAGTAGATGGGATGAAGTGAAGGGATATGAGAAGTTTGTGGGTCTGGGGTGGGGGTGCTAGCGTGAGTGAATATTAGTTTGATATATTCTGGAAGAACTAAGTTAGTCTCCATTGCACCCAAATAATAATGAACCTAATTCTTGCTGTATGCCTGGGCGTGTACAGTCCTTTTGTAGTTAATAGCTGATGTCTGGTGCTGTATGTCGCATGCCGGATGCCGGATCTGTCGAGTGTATAACAAGCGGTGCACATCCAAGGTAATCGATACTTTAATGGTTAGAAACGTGACGATCTCGATGCGGAAGTCTCAAGCGCTGTGCTAATTAGGCTGATTATAAGACTAGGCTGTTCCCTACTGATTACAGGACTAGGTTCTTCCCTGTAAGAGGTGGTTAGTGCATTGATTGGTAGCAAGTGCTACGTCTGCTACACAGAATGAACCCTATGAGTGTAATGCTAGCACTAGCTACATGTGCTTAACAGCAGAAAAATAGTATAGATTATGTTATAGAGATGAATGTTCATCTTACTAAAGTTACATGAACTTCTCTCGTGTTTGTTGTGTTGATGATTTTTCAATTAACCTACACATCTTCACTTTTCAAATAAGAGGGTGTGGTTAATACTCTAAGAAAAGTAAATTTTTAAAATCTGTGATAGGTAACTCCACAATATCTAACATAGGTAACTCCACAATATCTAAGATAGGTAACTCCACAATATCTAAGATATGTAACTCCACAATATCTAACATAGGTAACTCCACAATATCTAAGATAGGTATCTCCACGATATCTAAGATAGGAAACTCCACCAAACTTAGGTAACTCCACAGAATCTAAAAAAAAGTAGTTCTACATCAAATTAAGAAGCTAAACCAACATGACAAGAATATTTCTTGTAAACTTAAAAAATTGAACTACTAAAAGTACATAACCTAACAATGTGAATGCCCTATAGCAAAGAAAACTAAATTTAAAGAGCTAAAGTAAATGTCTTTGCATGAACTTCATAAGGTAAATTCACATGAGCTACGAAAGGTAACATCAAATGTATCTATAAATCTACCGGCAACACGTTGCTAAAGATACATTAATTGTTATAGTTATAGTCAGGGATAGCATCAGGATTAAGGTTAATGATAAGAAAATATATCTTGTTTAGGGCGATGATCATGTTTACCTTGGCGAAACTGGACTCCCCCCTCCCCCATCCCCAGGCAGATACCTTGTTTATCTGGCCGGAACTAGTTTTCCCCACCAACAATCACAGGCGCTTTTCTTGCTTTCCTGGGAACTGAGCGAAGCTAGACTCCCCCTTTCCATTCCAAGGCAGATATTTTATTTACTTGGGCAGAGCCGAATCCCCCCCCCCCCCCGCCCCTCAATCCCCAGGCAGATACCTTGTTTATCTGGCCTGAACTAGCCCCCCCCCCCCCACATCCATCCCAGGCGATTATCTTGTGTTCTGGGACCTGGGCGGAACTAGACCCCCCCACCCCATTTCTAGACAGATTTACTATTTACCTGGGCAGAGCCGAATTCCCCTCCCCACCCTCCAGGCAGATACATCTCCCGGAACTAGCCCCCCCCCCCCCCCCACACCATCCCAGGCGATTATCTTTTTTACCTGGGACCTGGGCGGAACTAGACTCTCCTCCCCCCCCCCCCCCAATTTCTAGGCAGATATCTTATTTACCTGGGCAGAGACGAAATCCCCCCATCCCCTGGCAGATACATTGTTCACCAAGGCTGGAGCTAGTCTAGCCCCTTCCCCATCTTGTTTACCAAGGTTGTAGCCGGACCATGCACACAAACACTGCCGACACTCACCCGTCATGGTAAATATCCCAATGATGAGGCCGATGTTGCGTCCAGCCAGCATAACCTCCTCAGTCTCCGTGCTGTCCCCCGTCTTCTTGGACTTCCGGGATGCCCAGATGCCCACGGCCACGATAAGGACATAGAAGAGGATGATGGCGATAAGTCCAGGGATGTGGATGGCCATGGCGTCAGTGTTGTGTCAAAACTGGTCTGAGGAGGGAAACAAAAGGGCTCATTGGTCACATGTTAACATATACAGATTATGCATAAACATATATATATATATATATATATATATATATATATATATATATATATATATATATATATATATATACGTGGTCGCGCAGTTTTAATCCTTCCTGCTCTTGTTCCAGAATGTGTTCCCATACTTAAATACGCCAAATATCTTCGGGTCCAGCAAAAAAATAAATGGGGATTAGTGAAGACTTCTCAATATGGTAATGACCATCTTATTCCTATCAGATAACAGAAAAACTCTACTTCATCTGTTATACCGAATGTCAAAACTGAAACTTAGTGAATTTTCGTTTTTATTCTCCTCTCAGTATAGACCAGCCATTAACCCTACCACTTAACGACAACCCAACCACATCACACCAACCCTACCATATTACACCAACCCAACTACATCACACCAACCCAACCACATTACACCAACCCAACCACATCACACCAACCCAACCACATCACACCAAACCAACAACATCACATCAACCCAACTACATCACACCAACCCAACAACATCACATCAACCCAACCACTTCACACTAACCCAAACACATCACACTAACCCAACAACATCACACAAACCTAACCACATCACACCAACCCGACCACATCACACCAACCCAACCACTTCACACTAACCCAACCACATCACACCAACCCAACCACATCACATCACACCAACCCTACCATATTACACCAACCCAACTACATCACACCAACCCAACCTCATTACACCAACCCAACCACATCACACCAACCCAACAACATCACACCAACCCAACCTCATCACATCAACCCAACCACATTATGTCAATCCAGCCACATCACACCAACCCAACCACATCGCACCAACCCAACCACATCACACCAACCCAACAACATCACACCAACCCAACCTCATCACATCAACCCAACCACATTATGTCAATCCAGCCACATCACACCAACCCAACCACATCGCACCAACCCAACCACATCACACCAACCCAACCACATCACACTAACCCAACCACACACATCACACCAACCCAACCACATCACACCAACCCAACCACATCACACCAACCCAACCACATCACACCAACCCAACCACATCACACCAACCCAACCACATCACACCAACCCAACCACATCACACCAACCCAACCACATCACACCAACCCAACCACATTATGTCAATCAAACCACATCACACCCACCAACCCAACCACATTACACCAACCCAACCCAACCACATTAAACCAACCCAATAACTTTATATCAACACAATCAATTCCCAAAAATACAAACCTCATCAAAATTTTAATAAATAATTAACCGAAAACAAATCTTACAAAACTCGCACCAAGGCGACTTACCGCACCGCTTGACCCCTCACCTCCCCTGCACTAATTACACGCTCATTAAATAATCTCCAAACAACAGTCTTTCAACCCTCAGTTCGCGTCAGTTCCAGAGTGCGGCTCGGTTCATGTTTGATGTTTGCACGAGTTGTCTTTCTTCCCCCGTGTTTGTCATGTTGCCAGGAGGTGCTACAAGAGATGACGGACAATATGGCCACTCGGTCGTTATCAACCGGAAGTGGGGACCCGGGAATTTATGACGTGCTGGAGCTTGAAGCTCGGGAGCTTCGGTGTGGTGGTTTTCATCAAGGATTACATGGAGCAAAAAGGTTGTGTTTGCTACACGTTACAAAAGGGTGGTTTTTAACTAAACGTTATAAAAAGGTGGTATTCATCACACGTAAAAAAAACTTTGGTATTCACAAACACGTCACAAAAGGATGGTATTGACTATGCTTTGCAAAATGGTCGTATTTTCTACACATTACAACAGGTGGTATTTACTACACGAATAAAAAATTACGTGTCAATTTGTTATGCGCCATTTAGGTAGTTGACTCCTTTTTCAGCCTGATTTTCTTTTTGGATTTGCTTCCATAGCCTTTGTTCAACCAAGAACAAACTACAAGGCAGCAGTTGTTTGATGTTGGAGTTGTCTCTCCTAGAAGAGTTGCTGTACCCTGCTGTTGAGCCCGAGGGTTCGTACGCCAACACCTAGGCGCTTCTCTGCTAGTATTAGTTTACCATTCATTAGCCGACTTGTACAGGAGAATGATCCAACAATTATTGTAAAATATTGACTGTAAGACTAACTCAAACCATTTAAAATTTAATTTTAGGACGGAACGTGGGATAGCATTGTCAGGCGATATACCGCAATACCTGCTAACTTGAAAAGAGCTCATTGTTCACTCAGCTCTAGTGGGTACCTGACCCACGTTAGAAAAAGTAAAGGTAACTGGGCATAGAGACGACCGAATTTTCCTCTCTATTGCATCTACCATTTTAACCGTGGATCATCCCCACAATAGTATCTTAACTTTTTCATTAAGCTTGTATAGAAAACTGACGCACGAATATGTTTGAGACATGTGACCCTAGACTAGAACTAACACCAACTTGTGAACACCTCACCGCCCCTACACATCATTGATGACGTTTTTAGAACCTAATTAATGTCCGGCCTACACACGGTTCTAGAACATTCATAAAAATCACGTGGCATATTGATTAAGAATTGCCGGCTAGTCTAATCTTGCCAGGATTAATCGAACATTTTTTTAATGCCTTTAATGAAACGCCTTTCTTTTTTAACAAAAAAGGATTTTGTAGATGTAGTTTTGTTTTCAGAAATATTAAGATTTAAAATAAAAAATTCGTTTAATTTACTTTATCGCAGTAAATATATTTTTAAATTAATTCTTAAACAAGAGAACATTTTAAAAATCTGAGTGAATTTTTTTTCCAAAGAAAATTTGAAGCTGATTTCAAGGCCGGTGGGATGACGCGAGTAAAGAAAGCAGGAATCAAATTCACGGTGGAAACGCTTCGATCAAACGTGACAGTCTTCAATCAAACGTGACACTGTTCCATCCATAACGTCACACATCAATGATCGATGGGCGGAATAATTGGGCAGGTCAAAAAATACAACACACAAAGAATTCCTAATTGGAACAAGGATATTTACAACTTCCTGTTAGCAAGCACATTTATTCTCGGGGAAAAATTATTTTTGAAAATTTAAATGGCCTGGGATGAACAACAGACAGTGTTTCTTCCAGATTTTTTCTCCGGGGGGGGGGGGGGGGCGGTAGACTTTCTTCGAAGAGATGCCTGGAAGAAACTCTGACAACAGAGGTTACTTTTCTAGCTGTAAATAAAATAATGAATCAGTGTACGTGTCTTTTTAGAAAGAAATAAATACATTAAAAACAGTGAATATTCGAAGTTTTTTTCGGTGTGACTCAGTGATGTAGTTTAACAGTGTTCATAGTTGGAAGATTTTAAATTATAGCAGATCCTGTAATTTTTAAACTATTTATGTGAAAGCTTTTAATATAAACCATGGTTCCTAGCTTTTGTAACTTGTTACAGACTCCAGTTAGCTTCTACAACTTATTACATGTAGACTCCAGTAAGCTTTTAGGTGCCTGCTCACCAAATCATACAAAATTCCTTTTTTTTACTAAATATTAATATTATTAAAAAAGTTAAAAAAAAAAAAACATAAATGGCAATGTCTAGCGGGGTAACTCCAAGTGCAGACCCGTTCAAATTGAGACATAGACATAAAAAATCATTTAGCTGTCTTAAGTTGTGACACATTGAAGTGGTTAAGGTAAGGACTGGAAAAGTTGGTCAAATGAATAGAGTGCAGAAAGTTAAACCTCAATAACTGACTCATCAGCTTAGACGACAGCTTTGATCAGATATTTAAAAAAAAACTTTTTTTATCAAACCGTCTAAGAAAATGAAGAAAAAACAACAGCTCATTTTAGTTCATACACCGTTGTTAATACACCTTTATGGTGGTGGTCCCACATACTGGGGCCCACATAATATGCTTGCTAATACGCTCATACTATATATATAAATTATATATATATATATATATATATATATATATATATATATATATATATATATATATATATATATATATATATATATATATATATATATATATATATATATATATATATATTTGAAATATTGTTCTTAGATACACAGGTAGTAATATATTGTTACCTAACCTCCACACGATATATAAATATAAATGAAAAAATACATAATTAAAAAATAAACAAACAAACAAGAGCTATATATCAACTAGAGTTGAACCTACGACAAATATTTACAAAGACAATTGCGTTCAGTACTTATCTATATCGTCTTTCTTACCATTTCCTAATTTTAGTTAAATCCTAATTACAGCTAATTATCCGGCCCAGTGGTAGCCGACCTAGACCAAACGACCGGAAGTTGACAAGACGTATTTTGACAAGACATCAGATTGCAATAAGTTCGCGCGCGGGCCGGAAATTGCTTCGTCTGCTGAGTGTTAAGCAATGATTTTTACCAGAATAAAATATGGGCACGCTTGTCAGATTCAGAAATCCACAACAAGCAGAAAGGTCAAGTCTTATCAATTGGGTTGTACTGGACCTAACTGTGGTACATAGACCAAATTAGGACCAATAGACCAAAATGGTACATAGACCAAATTAGGACCAATAGACCAACATGTGGCTAATAGACCAAATTAGGACCAATAGCCCAACTTGTGATACATAGACCAACTTGTGACAAATAGACCAAATTATGTCGTTAAGACCAGATTTGATAAGCTAGGCCACCATCTTGAAAAGTTTAATTCAGTTGCCATATGCAAAAAACAAAACAAAGTTTGATCATATAACCGGTCTACAAAGCAACAAAAGAATTAATCTTACTCAGATTTTGAGATATTTGCGGAAAATCAGTTTAATCACAAACGAAACGAGTGCCAAATAGAACCTTGGGAAATATATTTTCATTTTTTCTTTCTTAATTGTTTGTTGGACGTAATTTCCTCCAACGCAGTTAAGTTTAACATGTCATTTGTTAGGCGCCATACGGCTCGTTGGTTCCATTGCAGCATGGTTTTATTTCGGGATTTTCTTCCACAGCCTTTGTTCATCCAAGAACAAACTACAAGGCAGCAGTTGTTTGATTTTGGAGTTGTCTCTCCTAGATGGGTTTCTGTCCCCGCTTATCAAGCCTCATCTGCTTTGGGTTCGAACTCGTGACTTTAGTGTTTAGTAACTATGAACTTTACCAACCCCACCACGCCGACCCCATATTTTGTATGTAGGTTCTATAAATTAAAAAAAAGTTGATGAGATTTTTTTTTACTTTAATCCCAAAAATACGAAAAGGACAAAACAGACAAACTGCTAGCACAAAGATCTACAGTAAATGGGAGACAAAAGTCTCTACAGCTAAAGATCGAAAATAATAAGGTAGAGACAGTAATTACTTAATCACTAAAGATCTGAAAAAACAACAACAAATATCTCAGGGGCTGATGCTAAAATAGCTAGACGATTTACTAACTCAATAATTGAAAATGACGAGACGCTCTAGCAACTAAGACGTGCAATCTATTATTAATTAAAAATAAAGTAACTTATCCAAAACCAAAAGATCAGTTTCATTTCAACAAAATCCAATTGTCATGAGTCAAAATATTTCTTTAGAGCAGTAACAGAGCATTTAAACTTTCGAATACATCTCGAAACCTTATTTATAAGCCATGTAACGTTTGGAAAACAATACATTACCTTAAACTTGGTAAACTCGCTCAAAGTTAGACACGAATTTAACATCAACAAAGTCTGGCATAACAATAAATTGAACTAGACACATACACGTTTATGTAATAGAAGATAAGTCCACTGCTAAAAGTGACTGGAAACTTACACAATGAAATAACAGATGGATGAGTCCAATTCTTAAAGTGAGTGGACACTTACACGTTGATGTAATAGAACATAAGTCTATTGAGTATATTGCTAAAGTGAGTGGATACTTACACGTAGATATAACAGATGGATGAGTCTACACTTTGATATAATAGAAAATACTAAGTTTACTGCTAGATATTTGAAGTGTAAATCCAGTGCTCAAGTTGGTGTTAGTTTATATCGTCATTGTTGTCACTACAAGACTATATGGCGAGAAGCTGCACGTTAAATACTCACCAACTTGTGCTCCTCACTCCAGATGGCAGGAAGGCACGCGCTCCTCTCCACGTAGGGCGGGCTAAGTGGAGCCATTTTTGGGACTGGATGGGGGTTGTGGAGGGGGTTAGTTGTATAGGAGGGGGTGGGTGGGTCCCTAGGGTCATGTTACAAGGACCGTCGTCATTATAAATCTGAACAATATACAACAGGAAATTTATCGTAGGTGTTGGAGATTCGTGACGTCAGAGTCTACAGGGAGCGCCCGTGACGTCAGCGACATATTCACCAATTGACCTTTTCTAAAAATAGCGCAACATCCCTTTACATAAATACTTTAAAATAATTACATACTCGGCTAAGACATCGAAAATATCGAATAGTTTATTTTCATCACAGAATTACATCTAATATATAAAGCTCAGTTCTGTAACGTGTGGCAAAAAAGTTTGTCGTTGACAGTTCTATGGATTTAAGTGTTAGATTTTTTATCGTGCTCACAGTCTAAATGTACGAGTCAAAAAATTACCATTGAAAGTCTTTAAAAACAATTTTCATTCTATTTACTTAGAAGAATAATTTTCAATTATGAACGCGACATAAAAATTTTTAAAAGTGTATCGACGTTTATAAAATTTCTAAAATTGTGTCGGAAATGTATTGACTGCACAGTTACTTCCCTTTAATAAAAAAAATTCTTAAGAAGAAAGAATTTACATTTTATTACTTTGTTTTTGGTGTTAAGAAAAAAAAATAATTACATAATTAGCGGGGATTGATTAAGTGCAATGTCGTTAGGTATTTTTAACACTGCCTTTTATTTATTCTGTACACTGAACATACTGTTCAATTTTTTTTTTTAAATCAATAACATTTAATAAGCCAGGTCCTACAAATCCTATATGTTTATTTCTTTCTATTTACGGATAAGCTTGGAGTATTATCATTTTTGTTCACTAAATTGAAACAGGCGCGTCCGCCGGCGCCCTTGCACGGTTCGATTTGGCACCCTGGGCTATCATGTGAGCGCTATGCTGCATAGTTTTGTTTTTAACAGTGCGATAGACTATGGGTAAGAAAGGTTACTATAGTCTTTAAGTGAATCAAATCCGGGCGTCCTCCGGCACCCCGACAGGGTGCTATTTGGCGCCCCGGGCCTTCCGGTGTACGCTATGGTATATACGTTCGCGTGAGTTCAAAAGACTATGAATAAGTTATGTACTATAGTCGTTTACTAAGTTCAATCAGGCGGTGACGTCATGGTGCGTCCTCTGGCGCCCAGACAGGGTGCTATTTGGGGTCCCGGGCCTCCCGTGTTCGGTTTCGCGCCTACGTTCATTAAAGTGAGTGCAAAAGACTATGAATAAGTTGGGGTACTATAGTCGTTTATTAAGCTGAAACAGGCGATTCCGCACCGGGCTAGACTCTGAGCACTGTGCGTTTATGTTCGCGTTAGTGTTTTCTTTGTGTTTAGGTTGGGTTTGCGTTAGTGGTTGCGTTTTGATTTGGTTCGTTTTTGTTCTTTCTTTTTTCGTTTTTGTTTGTGTTTTATTTTCTTTGCGTTTGTGTTTGTATTTGTGTTTGTGGTTGGTTTTGCGTTTGTATTTGGTTTGTTTTCGTTTGTTTTTTCGTTTGTGTTTTTTTCTTTGGGTTTGTGGTTGGTTTTGCATTTGGATTTGGTTTGTTTTCGTTTGCTTTTTCGTTTGTTTTTTTCTTTGTGTTCGTATTGGTGTTTGTGGTTGTGGTTGGGTTAGTTGTTAGGTTTTTGTTTCCGTTTGTATTTGTAATTGTGTTAGCGTTATGTTTGCGTTTTGTTGTTTTGGTTTTGGTTTGGGTGTGCAATGCCGGGTTTATGATGATTACTAAACACACAGGTAATGGTCTTTAACAGAAAGGTTTTTCACAGAAGCCAGAGCAGGGCCTGGCCGGGACGGCTAGTATTATTATAAAATTTGAAAATAAAAAGCTTTTAAACGCATTGAAAATAAACTAAAATGAACTCGCACTTGTTAATAAAAGCATTGGTCGATCATAAAATCTCCAAACACTTTAGCGTTTTCATCCGATACGAATTAATATGGAAAGTCCACACGAATACGCTGCATTTGAGGTCAAGATAGATACCCAAGATTTGTCGTAAGTAAAAAAGATTTTACGTAAGTAAAAAAAAAACAACGCTCAATTTATAAATAATTTAAAAACCAAATTTATTAAAAAAATTCCCCCAAAAATTATTTTTCAACTTTGGTAATGATAACATGAAAGACGAAGACGAGGGGTCAGACTAAATGCTGTGGCAATGTCCACAACAGAGGGGATGCACTAATAGTGCAGGGAGACCTGGTTGAAACCACATGAACTGGTTGGCAAGGGTTGGCTCGACAACCATCTCAAATGAGACGGAGCAGAAACGCAGCAGAATTTCGTTTTCCGGTCCAGCTAACCAATCAGAAGATGTCTGCGGCTATGTGGCGACACCTTCAGCTAACCGTTCGTGAGATAACTCCAGATGGACGCAGTGAGGACAAGAGAGGGGGGGGGCATTTTACATGCAGGCAGTATATAGGCATATATATATATATATATATATATATATATATATATATATATATATATATATATATATATATATATATACTTCAGTGAAGATTTACAAATATAGTAGAGTAGCATTTTGATAAAATGTGAATACAATGTAAAAGAAGAAATTAATAATTAGAAATCAGTGTGAAACTAGACCAGTAAAAACCCATGCAAATTTAGAAGTTACCGTACATTGATAGCAAATATTTCTATCAACTTCGTCAACACATAATATCCATTTTCGCTTTAATTTCACATTTTAAACATATGAAGGCATCTAATTAATCATTTTAATGCGTGAAAAGAACGCGTTATAAAAAAAACAATATTTACAATGTAACTCAAGAGATAATCCACAAGTTAATCCATCGGATAATCCATCAGATATTCCATCAAATAATCCTAGCGATACATCGAATTTTTTTTCATGTCTTTATTCCAACAAAATCGGAAATCTCACCATAATAAATCTAGTTAAAATCTTTAACAAAATTGTAGCACAACTACAAAATTTTACTGCATCAATCAAACAATATTACCTATCGACTATTTAAGATTTACTAGTGAATAAGGATTAAAAAACACATCGCTTTACGATCACTTACGGGTCTGTGAAGAATTCCAAGCGACGCTACAAGCACATCCTTGTTCCTGCAGCATGGAACTGGCCAGACAATAGCCCGCAAACTCCCGAGTGATCGAAGCCCTACAGCCGTGCGAGGGCGTCTGGCAAGAGGGCTGTGTGTGAGGGTAGGGGTGCTGGGGGTGGGGGGGGGGGGGTCATTAAATCTGGCATTTCAGAAAAAAAATCTATTGCTGGCTGTTAATAACTAGGCATTCATTAAATACAAGATAGAGGTTTAAAAAACAATCGAATGTGTTGGATAGTATGTGTAATGGATTATGTGTTGGAGAGTATGTATTGTTGATAATGTGCAGTGGTGCTCATATCGTGTGCGGGGGGAGTATGTGCTGTGGTGCTACAATAGTATGTGATGGGTAATTTTGTAGTAGTGTTGAAATCGCTTGGGATAGAGATTTGTGTAGTGGTTTTGAAATCAAATCGTATGTTCTTTGGGAGTATGACTAGTACTGGTCAAATCTTGTTTATTGTGGATTAAGCGGTATCCTAATCTAATCGTGTGTGTGTGTGTGTTTGTGTAGATTTACCGCGAGACTGTTGTGTCCTATCTGATGTGCCCAATGTAACAAATTCCTATTTTATGCGTTCAACATAATTATGTCCTATTAATGTGGCCATGTCGTACGTCATGATTTGTCCTGTAGCCATGTCCCACTAGATGATTCCTAGCATATCTTACCTTGTGATTTAACTGTATCAAGTTTGATCTGTAGAGGTATATCCAAAGAAATTGTGGTTTATTTGGTTGTGCCTCAAGTAAGTGTATAATTTATTTGTAAATGTGTTATGCAAAGTTAGTAAATTAAAGCGTACTTTATTTAAGTCAAGTATATGAAGCAGAGTTCAGCTGTTTCAGTGAACTCGGTATGTGTAGAGATATAGGTAATTTCTATACCTGGCCGGTTTTGTTTTTTCATTGAGATTCAGGTAGTCATTAGAGCTGGGCGGACTCCAGGGGTCGGAAAAAGAGACTTTGAGGTTCGGATACCGCTCGGCCATGCGCCTTGCTTAACCTTAAAGAAGGTTTATTAAATCATACTATATACGGTAAGATAAATCACAAAAATATGCCTAGATTTAAGCAAAAGGAATTGTCAACGGGATAGATTAGATAGTCTGGGAAAGTGTGTCTGGAGTTAAAGGTGTGAGGGGGGTTAGTGGTAGGTGTGTGGACTGTTGAGGTGTTTGGATTGTGAAACTTACCCTCAAAATAATGTAACGTGACCACCACCAACATTTAACTTAACCGCCACCAACGTGACCACATTCACCATCTCACTACCCCCTGTAAGTAAAAAAAAAACCCACTCATATTTGTTACAAAATCCGAACTTCATGTCTTACTCTATTCGCTAGTTTTTCACCCACGAACTGAAATCAATGCTGCCCCCTCCACCCCACCCCACCCCGTCATTTCACTGCCGCAATCAATAACCCCGCCATCAGCCTGTAGGAAAACGGCCCACGCCGGGCCGGGTGCCACGGGCAGGGCTAGGGGCTCCATCTTTTTCATTTACCCCGGGGCAGGACGTTCCCGCCCCTCTCTGCTCGGTGGAGGGGTCGAGATAGACAGGAAATGGGCGAACTTTTATTCTAGGCACTTTCTACACACAGACGCATGCCTAAAATAATAAGGCTCTATCTCATGCATATACAGGAAAATACGTGCCAACAATAACATGGAAGAAGATTTAAATAGCATAGGTTTAGGTGGGATTCAGATACAATATATTACATATACCTATCTGATGAAGAAAACTAATGAGAGGGGGTCAAAACTGACCTCGACTGAACGGCGCCTAATATGAGCTGTATATCGACAAAAACCTTTTGCCGAACGACCCCCTTGATAATTGTGAGTTGGTAGGAGAAAGCTTAGGGGTGTCAGGAAAAACTCGCCTCATCCGTGAAAAATCTGCAAATGGGTCAAAACTGACCAGTCATATTTTCCTTATATAATCTTTGTATTTTATGGGAAAAAAAGATACTTAGCCTCGGTATATCTGGCTAATTTTTAAACATAATTCCCGTCGGAAAAAAACCTTCTACGGTCGTTACATTTGTTCAGATGCCGTATTTTCTTATATAAATAAATGTTTGTAAACAAAGACTACGTAATTTGGTCTTTGTACAGGGGAGGTAACTTATTAAAGTAATAGTTTTTAAATAATTTTTATACTATTTTAAAGAAAAAAACAAAAATTACAAAGTATAGCATTCGTTAAAATAAATATTTTGTTATTAATTAAAGT
Source organism: Physella acuta (assembly GCF_028476545.2). NCBI lineage: Eukaryota > Metazoa > Mollusca > Gastropoda > Physidae > Physella > Physella acuta. The sequence goes on along the minus strand of NW_026731528.1, from coordinate 802,148 downwards.
TTGTATTGTATTAAAAATGTAAAAATTAATCGCGAAACTGAACGTATTATTTTTTATTTATACTATATAGGAAACCTTTTCAGTTCTAATAACTTGCAAGTAATACGTTCGAGAATACTTCACCCATGATTGCATGCTATGAAATTACTTAAGTCTCTTTAAACTTAGGCCCTAAGCACTCCACATAACAGCCATTCACCAATTAATTAATCATTCAAATTCTCAATATCTTAGTTTAAAACCTAGGCAAAGCTAGGCATTATGCCTAGTATATATATATATATATATATATATATATATATATATATATATATATATATATATATATATATATATATATATATATATATATATATATATGCCATTGTTGAAAATGGGGTAAATTTGTTTGTAGAAAACTTACCTTGTAAAAAATGCAAACGTATTTAAACAAGCTTCGATTGTATCTTCCTAAATTCATAAAATCGAAAAAAAAAATGTTTAAATCTTTCCTTAATCTATTCGATGTATAACGAATCAGGCATTTAACTACATATTATGTTGTATCCAAATATTATGATACAGCCCCTAAAGTCATACAGGTTTTGGAGAAGGACGTTACATTTCGAAAATTGTATGAGTTATAATTTCGCGAACATCCAGTTTCAGTGCTCGGCACATTTTTAATGAAGAAGATCAATCTGCCTCATCAATGATCTCAGGTGACCCAATTAAAATAATTAGGTAAAATTGTGAACAATGTATTGATTGAAGAATGGAGAGTGGGAAGTAGCTTAGTTATGTTTCTCTTTCGTTATGTGTATGTGGTGTGTTGGTCAGGGGCCAGTTAGTATGTGTTAGCTTATGTAAGGGATGTATGCTTGACAGAACTTGTAATATTTATGAGGTGTCGTGTGCTGCAAAATGACATGTGCGGGTTAAGACATACTTTAAAACAGTGGTTCTTAACCTTTATGGATGTACCGAAAACCACTAGTTTTATACGCGCATTCGCCAAACCCTTCTTAATAGTTCTATCGTCTGCACTGATAAATCGTGTATTAGATGAGTCAGGTGGATGCCTTGACCTCCACTGAACCCATGAGATTGATTCACCGAACCCCTGGGGTTTGATCGAACCCAGGTTATGAACCACTGCTAAATATATATAACTTGTAGGCCGCGTGGTTTTTATGACATGTATAGCGAAGGACGCATGTTTTGTATGTCATGTATTACGTAGGACGCACGTTTTGTATGTCGTGTATTACGAAGGACGCATGTTTTGTATGCCGTGTATTACGTAGGACGCACGTTTTGTATGCCGTGTATTACGTAGGACGCATGTTTTGTAAGTCGTGTATTACGTAGGACGCATGTGTTGTATGTGTAATACGTAGGACGCATGTTTTATATGTCGTGAGCCGTGTTGAGCGTGCCTGGTTAAGTCCTAGGTTTAGGCCCTCCTGTATCAACATCGCACGGCAACGGTTTGAGGGCAAACACTCGCGGGTTGATTGTTGAACTTGGTGTAAACACGAGCAAATCGAATTATTTATCGTCTGCGAGCCGTGGGTCAACAGAACTGTGTGCTCACGCGAAGCCCGGGATAGATGACAGTCTGGAAACACACGGGCAGACGACGATAAAATGGAGGCAATAAAAGCAGACGTGGTGGACAAGAAAAAGGCGGGAAAAAACGGATTGAGGAAAAGTTTGTGGGAGAAAGACACGTGATGGATTTGGGTTGGACGGAGATAGAAATGGTGTCTGATATACGCAAGATTAGGTCCAACAACTTCAAAAAGTCTGATTTTACTTTTTAAAGTCTTTTTTTTTTGGAAAAAAAAGTAAAATTGGCTGTCTAATGATGATATTACAATGAAAAATTAGCAAAAAATTCAGTAGGAAAACGACGATTATAACTAATATTCCTTTTTTGTATAAACTTTAGATAAGCACTCTTTAAAAATCATTTAGAAAGTTCGAAATGTTGGAATTGGCTTGAAAAGCTGGTACCAAATGGTTCCGAATTTTTGTTGCCAGAAAGCAAATTTTTCAACCAAAATTGAATATTTTATAACATGTGTTATAAGTGCAAAACGACTTCCGGTTTTAAGGCTAGAAATAATCAAATAAGTGGGGCGGGGGATATGGACAGAGGGTAATTCTTCTTCTTCTTTCTTAAATTTAGTGTTGGAAGGGATTCCACAATTAAGTATACGTGTCAACTGATTATGCGCCATTAAGGCAATTGACTCCGATTTCAGCCTGCTTTTCTTTTCAGATTTGCTTCCATAGCCTCTGTCCATCGAAGAACAAACTACAAGGCAGCAGTTGTTTGATTTTGGAGTTGTCTTTCCTAGAAGAGTGGCTGTCCCCAGCTAACGAGCCTCATCTGCCCGAGAGGAGGTCATTGATCTGGGGGTAACAGCAGGGGGTTAGTTACCTGATGGGAGGGGGGGGGGGTAATGTCCGAGACGTGAACTACTGCTACGTCCATATGTTGTAATATGGTGAAGTCAATGTGTAAAAATAACAACTATACATTGCGTTCTTCAATTTCCAAAATTGAATGACGTATACACCGTATTTATCATCTAAAGTTTTACACATAGGCATACTAGATCTATCTTCTGAAATGAAACAGCAAAAAGTTCGATTTAAAAAAAAATCACAAAATAAGTCAAATTTACACCCCCCCCCCCCTAAAGTAGCTGAAAATGTAAATGAATCTAAAATCTATTTTCTCCCTGGGATCGCCCCAGGGTTAACATGCTACACGACGGCTAATTTCCCAGTCAGGAAAGTTCTGTCTGTCGATTTGTTAGTTCTAGCCGTGTGTGTTCTATTCAAACATTCTTCAGTTTGTGTTGTTGTTCGTTATAGTTATTTTTTTTATTATTCTCTTTGACTGTTATGAACTGAGACATAGTCATTTCTTGAATGGTTCAAGATTGAAGGTCTTACACACGGAAATCGACGGTTCAGGCTTTTGACCGTTGGGTGTTCCGGGTGCCGGAATAGTTGGGGAAGATCCAATCTCTTCACAACGACGCTGAAAGAAACAGAAGAGCTCTACTTCATCTACACTACGAATCGTCAGGTCCGGGTATATTTAAAAAAAACATTTCATTCATTTAACACTTTCTTCACTGTGTGACCCCGACATTAAATGTTATAAATACATGAAAGAACACACGCTCAGATGTGATTGTACAAGAAATCATTGGTAAAAAATAACAAACGAATGAATTTAAAAAAAAATCTTTGTAATTAAATCCTACGCATCTTTTTAAAAACCCTCCGCCACTTCCGTTCAAAAGTTAGATTAAATTTAGTTACTTCAAATCAATAGAAATTTCCAGCAAAGTTGGCGCGCGGAGGCTGCAAAAGGTTCTGAGACCTCGTTCTGGACTGCGTGTTCGATGCTATGTTGTACGTGCCGGCGTCTATAGGCCCTGGTCTCCCAGAAATCAATTACCATTGAAGGCGAGGCTTTAACTACTTCCTGTGCCAATGTTGCAGTAATGATCCAACATGAGTTTAAGGTCAGATATTTGTTGCTGGTGGGGGGGGGGGTGTCGTTGTGGTGGTGTGGGTGTATTGTGGATGATATTTGTGGGGTTTGGTTGTGTGGGTGGTCTTTGTGAGGTGTGGTTATTTCGGGGGAGTATGGGTGGTCTTTGTGTGTTTGTCAGTTTAGGTTGTGTGAAAGAAGTGTGGGTGATCTTTGTTGTGCGAAAAAAAGTATGTGGTCTGTGTTAGGTTAGGTAGTGTGCAATTAGTGTGGTTGATATTTGTGAGGCTTAGTTACATGGGTGTTTAGTGGGATGTCCGTCTGTAATTTGTGGTTATGTGGTTCTGGAATGGTACTCAGCAATAAGACCCTGCGTATGTATTATAATTATAGATTGTGTTTATTGGGTGTGGGTGTGTGGCTGTGTGGTAGTCAGCCCTCGGCAACCTGAGTGCTATGTTCAAGAAAACGTTGATGGGGTATGGCTAAATGTTTTGGATTGTGCGGTCTATGCGGGTACAGTATAACGTTGTTTGTATTAACCGTAGACCAACACACGTTAACCCTTTCTCCAACACACTATTTGACCCTAACAACAACACGCTTTAACCCTTATCGTACCACCTTGTATAGTAGTTTTACCAACAGAAACTACCTACACACTGCTTGTCGTACCACCTAGTATAGCAGTTTTACCAACAGAAACTACCTACACACAGCTCCTCTTTTCCATAACGTTAGGGATCTTAAGTTGGATCCTTGTGTTTACAAATGAAATTGATTAAAGGAAATTGAACAGTTCACAAACAAAGGTGATTGATTGCCCATCGGCAATATTTGCACTTATATCAGCAGCACCAGTAATTATGTTAATTATATTGGCATTAAGTAAACTAGACCGTGCAACGTCTAGATTATAATTTAAAAATAGAACAAGGAATGTAACCCACGATTTACAACTTGACATGCGATATAGTAAAAAAAAAATAATTCTTGAATGCTATTCTTTTTATTTTAATCGACTTGATGTTAAAATTAAAATAAAGATTCAAAATCTTTTGCATGTTTCTTGAGAAAATAAGAATATTTATTAATTGAAACTAAAATAATCGATTAATAAACGTTCGATGCCAGCATAAGAAATAATGACGGCTGTAACGAGTTACTTACAATTTGGATAGATAAGGCATCCTCTAATTGGCTTCCGTTTAAAATTAGCAGTAATTAAGAACCAAAATAGCTGCCGTTAAAAATAGCTTCGGGGGTTAAAATTTAATGTCAATTTGAAGTTTTAAAAATCTATAGCTTATCGTGAAGTCCATACAACAAAACATTTCAGTACTAGAAACAGTTAAGTAAAACATGTGTAGTTCTAAGATTGGAGGAGGGATGTAGCGATGTGATTGTAAATTGTAGCTAGGTGATTGTAATTATAGCGAAGTGATTGCTGATAAAGCTATGCAACTGCAATTGTACAATTGTAGCGATGTGATTGTTGATGTAGTAAAATGATTGTATATGTAGCGATGTGATTGTTGATGTAGTAAAATGATTGTATATGTAGCGATGTGATTGTTGATGTAGTAAAATGATTGTATATGTAGCGATGTGATTGTTGATGTAGTAAAATGCTTTCAGACGTAGCTCACTGAGTGTAGCTGTATTTACGTAACTGTAGCAATAGATGCGGTAAAGACATGGCTTAAAACGCCAGATTAGGTGGGGAAATACAAAAGAGAGCCTTTGATTTTAAAAAAAACGAGATCAAGCATCATTGAGAATAAACGAGCATCACGGCTGGCCATGTGAAGCAGTGGAATAAGATAACAGGGATCTTCCAGATTGTAAAAAATAAATCAATGAAACAATCGTCTGCAAGATGGGCTTTCGCAGTCATTAAAGGAACAGGGGGGGGGGGGGGGGCGGGGGTGGATTTGTGATTAAATTGAATTTTGTCAAAAATGTTTTTAAAAAGTAAAAAAAAAGGTCAAGTTTCCAACAAATTAGGCACGCCAACAATTTGTGTGAGCGTGTACAAGGAGTTTCACTTGTCTGAAGGTTTAAAGATGTGAAACATTGTCAGATAATGGACGATCTTAATATTTGGGACTGTTCGGATTTGGCCTACTATGGGATAAATGTAGAATGCATATTATGGTAAAGGAATTGGGATTGTAGGATAATGTGATCGATTGATACATCCATACCACTAAAAGTATTGATAAGTAGTTATAGCATGGTTCCTTTTAGGGTTGTGTCGGCATCTGTGTTAGCTCATGATTAGGGTTTTAAATTATAATCGATCACAAGAGTAGGCCAATTAAGGAACTATGTAAGGACTGTAATCATCAGTTGTAAGAAGTAATTGATTAGTGTACTGTTAAGTGGAGGACTTCGAGAGAACGAATAGATATAAAGATGTCATAAACATGTTGTACACATGATGTTGTACACGTGATGTTGTACAGGCGATGTTGTACAGGTGATGTTGTACAGGTGATGTTGTACAGGTGATGTTGTACAGGTGATGTTGTACAGGTGATGTTGTACACGTGATGTTGTACAGGCGATGTTGTACTCATGACGTTGTACAGGTGATGTTGTACAGGTGATGTTGTACAGGTGATGTTGTACAGGCGATGTTGTACTCATGACGTTGTACAGGTGATGTTGTACAGGTGATGTTGTACTCATGATGTTGTACAGGTGATGTTGTACAGGTGATGTTGTACAGGTGATGTTGTACTCATGATGTTGTACAGGTGATGTTGTACAGGTGATGTTGTACAGGTGATGTTGTACTCATGATGTTGTACAGGCGATGTTGTACTCATGATGTTGTACAGGTGATGTTGTACAGGTGATGTTGTACACGTGATGTTGTACAGGTGATGTTGTGCAGGTGATGTTGTACAGGTGATGTTGTACTCATGATGTTGTACAGGTGATGTTGTACAGGTGATGTTGTACAGGTGATGTTGTACTCATGATGTTGTACAGGCGATGTTGTACTCATGATGTTGTACAGGTGATGTTGTACAGGTGATGTTGTACAGGTGATGTTGTACAGGCGATGTTGTACTCATGACGTTGTACAGGTGATGTTGTACAGGTGATGTTGTACTCATGATGTTGTACAGGTGATGTTGTACAGGTGATGTTGTACAGGTGATGTTGTACTCATGATGTTGTACAGGTGATGTTGTACAGGTGATGTTGTACAGGTGATGTTGTACTCATGATGTTGTACAGGCGATGTTGTACTCATGATGTTGTACAGGTGATGTTGTACAGGTGATGTTGTACTCATGATGTTGTACAGGTGATGTTGTACAGGTGATGTTGTACAGGTGATGTTGTACTCATGATGTTGTACAGGCGATGTTGTACTCATGATGTTGTACAGGTGATGTTGTACAGGTGATGTTGTACTCATGATGTTGTACAGGTGATGTTGTGCAGGTGATGTTGTACAGGTGATGTTGTACACGTGATGTTGTACAGGTGATGTTGTACTCATGATGTTGTACAGGTGATGTTGTACTCATGATGTTGTACAGGTGATGTTGTACAGGTGATGTTGTACACATGATGCTGTACAGGTGATGTTGTACATGTGATGTTGTACAGGTGATGTTGTACAGGTGATGGTGTACAGGTGATGCTGTACTCATGATGTTGTACAGGTGATGTTGTACACGTGATGTTGTACAGGTGATGTTGTACAGGTGATGTTGTACAGGTGATGTTGTACAGGTGATGTTGTACAGGTGATGTTGTACTCATGATGTTGTACAGGTGATGTTGTACAGGTGATGTTGTACATGTGATGTTGTACAGGTGATGTTGTACAGGTGATGTTGTACTCATGATGTTGTACAGGTGATGTTGTACTCATGATGTTGTACATGTGATGTTGTACAGGTGATGTTGTACAGGTGATGTTGTACAGGTGATGTTGTACTCATGATGTTGTACAGGTGATGTTGTACAGGTGATGTTGTACAGGTGATGTTGTACTCATGATGTTGTACAGGTGATGTTGTACAGGTGATGTTGTACTCATGATGTTGTACAGGTGATGTTGTACAGGTGATGTTGTACTCATGATGTTGTACAGGTGATGTTGTACTCATGATGTTGTACTCATGATGTTGTACAGGTGATGTTGTACAGGTGATGTTGTACTCATGATGTTGTACAGGTGATGTTGTACTCATGATGTTGTACTCATGATGTTGTACAGGTGATGTTGTACTCATGATGTTGTACAGGTGATGTTGTACAGGTGATGTTGTACTCATGATGTTGTACAGGTGATGTTGTACTCATGATGTTGTACTCATGATGTTGTACAGGTGATGTTGTACTCATGATGTTGTACTCATGATGTTGTACAGGTTATGTTGTACTCATGATGTTGTACAGGTGATGTTGTACTCATGATGTTGTACAGGTGATGTTGTACTCATGATGTTGTACTCATGATGTTGTACAGGTGATGTTGTACAGGTGATGTTGTACTCATGATGTTGTACAGGTGATGTTGTACAGGTGATGTTGTACTCATGATGTTGTACAGGTGATGTTGTATACGTGATGTTGTACACATGATGTTGTACACGTGATCTTGTACACGTGATGTTGTACATGCATACCACCGTGCTAACAATCAACTGCCACTCGTGAATTTCATCCCTCAACTAAATGATGTGTCAAGTGATAGTTTAACTTACTAATTTCTAATCAGCACGGGTCATCAGAATTTTTTTTACCAAAATATCATGTGGTTTTTTAAAGTGTATTTGGTTGCTCAACATCGGTTAAATTCACCGAAACAAAGCGGACACGATGTACATAACATCCGTGTTCATGACGGCTCTCTACTTAAAACAGGCCTTCGTGGAACACTTCTTAATCAACTCAGCATAACCTGATATATCTGTAGTTTTATTTATACGAAAACACATGAAACTTACACGCCATTTAGGGGCCCACAGCCGACAATAATAATTTTTTACTTTCTCGTATATACGAATTATATAGAAAGTCTTGTAATCGTGCAAAAAAAAATCGAGACGTTGTACACCTTACTGATGAGGAAAAACATAATTTTGCAATCTTGTCCGTATGTCTGTGTGTATGTCTGTGTGTCTGTGTGTTTGTGTGTCTGTATACACGATAACTTGAGTACCGTTACAGCTTGGTTGGTGACATTTCATATATATATAAGTGTTTTATCAAGATCTTAGATCCGTGTCAACTTTTGAGCGACTTCCGATAACCGGAAGTGGTACTTCTGGAATCCGGGTTCAAGTCAGTAGACCGTCCCTGATTCCACCCAACTCTGATAGGTACCTAACTCACGTTAGGGAGAGTAAAGGCGGCTGGGCATAGTGCTGACCACACTATCTCTTAATATGCCGAGGTCACAGAAACAAGCGAACTCTACTTCACTTGCCCCATAGACCGTCAGGTTTGAAAGGGAAACTTACTTTACTAATAATATTGCGCACTATTATGCTCATTTTATTTGGCGTTCACTGGTGTGCAATTCTTTTTCTACGAGATTTTATTCTATTTTAAAAAGTTTAAGTATTTAAAATGGATTAAAATTCATGTCTATATCCCGAGTTCATATCCCCTGTTTTTTATATAAAAATATTCGAGAAAGTATAGGGGAGATCACTCCCGGTTTATTTTAAGTTGAAAAACTTAATTTTCTTTTATTTTTGACTTGGTTTTTTTGTTAAAAGAATATTGCTGCGGTTGGATTATCTTTATTCTATAGACACCATCCCACGCTCTTGTATAATTATTCTTTTTCCCTTTGTTTTTCAACCATTGTGAAAGATAGGCAAGCGAAACCACTTCCATGACTTATTTCCCTTTTTTTTTAAATAGTCAAATAGGGGTGCTCATAAGCTCATTTTTAAAAGATTTGTACTAAACAGTTTAAAAGCAATTACTTCTCTTAATTATTTTTTTGTAAAATACATACTAAAGAATGATATAGTATAAAAAGGAAATGAAAATAAACATAACACGAGAAACCATTACATATACAAAGCTTTGATATTTTATATTCTTTTGACCGACTCCAGGTAAGAAATATTATTACGGCCGACATAAAATAAAACAGATTTTCAATAACATAACACTAATGTACTCACATCCCTGAGATGTAATTTGTTTTTATTGGAAAAAAAAAACAAAGACATTTTTTTTCAAACCCGATCAGGCTAGAAATGGTTATCCTATGTTCACACACACACACACACACACACACACACACACACACACATATATATATATATATATATATATATATATATATATATATATATATATATATATATATATATATATATATATATATATAAGAGGGCGCAAACCATTGTGTTTTTGCGGGGTGGCCGCTTTTTTCTAGTTCCGCCACAGTTTCACGGTACGTCTTTGTTATACAGGCCATACAACAAAATTATCTAATCTACATTGTATTTTTAAAAAAAACACCGGTCACCTACACAGAAACAAAGAGGATACGACGTACATAACATCCGTAATGCTGACGGCTCTCTACTTGAGACAGGCCTACGTTTCACAATTCCCAGACTACTCATCGTAACCGGATATATCTGCAGGATTAGTTTTACGATAAAACCCAAAATATTTTTATTTTACTATTTTTACTGCGTGTCTTTAGCGAAAAGGCAATACCAAAAAATGTACTCTATACTATAATTTTAAAACTCGCTACTATACACACCGTACGGTGTGATTGTATTTGAAATATAATTCAGTTATTTCCATTACGTCCTGTTGTTTTAGTTTTTAGTCTCTATTTTTCAAGCTAATTAAGCTGAGAGTTATAAAATATACGCTTATATTTACAACATTACGAACACGGTTTCCAAATCCATAATAATACAACTAGTTAAAATAACTACCGTCATCGTATTTAAAAAAACGTTATTTTGGCAGATTTAAGTATTGTTTTAGTAATTAAAATTCTTCTTTTCGATGCTTCACTCGCCCAATAGACCATCAGGTTTGAAAGGGCACTTTTATTAAAAAAAAAACGTATAAAGATTTTGTTTTCGTCATCATCCCCCAATTAGCTTATCGTCTTCATCCCCTAATTAGCTTGACATCCTGGCCACCTTGACACGATAAGAATCCCCATTTAACGTGATTCCAGTCTCCCTAGAGAGCTAAAAGCTATGCAGCTATATCCTTCTAACACCAACCTCAATCGTGTAAATGCTTGAATAGCACGTACGTATTTGGAGGCTACAGTCAGAGCAAAGTAGACATAAAGTTAACTTGCAGAGAGGTATTTTCTTTTTTTTTTTGTATTTTTGGTTTGAATTTTTACTAACCCCTCCCCACCCAAACACCACACCGTACCCCCTCTCCTGAACCGGTGGACACGAAGAAACATTTATTTGCTGGAGTACTCGCGCCACCACACCCTCCTCTACCCCTGTAAACACCAGCACGTACCGCCCCCCCCCACCCCGACCCCCAAACACCAGCAATGAAATCAGCCCACGTTATGACGGGTGTGGCCAGGAGGGTACGGGACATGCCGGCCGGCTGGAAAAACTGATTATCCCAGGCCAAACTGGCAGGGGGAGAAGGAAAAAAATGGATCTTCGATCAGGAGAAATCTGGCAAGCTACGAGGAGTTAACCAGAGTAGAGTTTAGCACGGGCAGACGATACAAATAACAGATTAAGGAAATCTATTAGGTCCTATTTGCCTTCTGCTCTCCGACTGTAGAACCAGAGCAGATTCAACCAAAACTAAACGGGGAAATGTGGCGGTTTGGGCTATGGATTAGACGTACCCTCATATCAGCCGGTGCTGTTGATAACCATAATTTAGCCAATAAGGCTAAATTTAGGGATAGGGCTAGTATTAGATGGATGATCAGAGCTATGGGTTAGTGTTAGGGTTATGGTTATTCTTACTTGAACATTTTTGTCTTGTTTGTCATTATTTTCATACATTGGTACGCTTGAGATTTTAGCGCTGAGTGCCTTTATTTCATACATTGGTACGCTTGAGATTTGAGCGTTAAGTGCCTTTATTTTCATACATTGGTACGCTTGAGATTTTAGCGTTGAGTGCCTTTATTTTCATACATTGGTACGCTTGAGATTTTAGCGTTGAGTGCCTTTATTTTCATACATTGGTACGCTTGAGATTTGAGCGTTAAGTGCCTTTATTTTCATACATTGGTACGCTTGAGATTTGAGCGTTAAGTGATTATTTGCATATATTGGTGCGGCTACCGTGCTAGGAAGTTATTTTGGACACTTTATTTTAGAATATATAGACAGCCTGTACATCAACGTAAAATAGCTTGTCTGCAGTTTTATTTAACAACCGAAAACAAATGAGTGAAGCAATTAACAATAACTAAATATGAGAAGATATTTAACTATAAGTGAAGTATAAAAATCTAAAACATTTTTTATTCCATTTAGAGTTTTTCGTTTCATAAGAAAATAATTGTTTTTTTTTAAAATCTAATGTTTCTAATGGTGTTTGGACAGTCGACTGTCAGTGGCGGATTGAGGCGGAAGCTGACTGGGCTACAGCTAGAAGGCCCTAATTATTTAAAATATACATTTATGGAGACATCATGGTTACATATGTCCTCAGATAATGACTTAAAAATTATCCCATGAAACACTGCCTGATCTGTTGCAGGTATTCTGACTGTTAAGACCTCAAATACCAAAGTCATTGTCATAAATTTGTTACAGTTAATGTATACAAGCAAAATACACCAGAGCGACATGTAAACAGTTACAATTCAGGGTAGCACAAACTTGTCCACAACGTGAAGGTCGCTGAGCTACAAGTTGTGTTTAGCCTGCAGCTAACGAACTCAGCTCCAGAAGTTTCCGGTCAATGACCCATCAAATTCCTGCATCACAGCCTGTAGGCCGAAACATCTTGATAAATGGACCCCAAGTTCTAAACAAGATGGAAGAAAATATTATAGCTATAAAGATGACGCTAATAAAACTTGTCTTAATTAAATTGTGATGACATATTTAGCGACAGACCCTAAAGCACTTAAATCATAGATTTATTTATGTTAACAATGCTTCTCATTTATGATTAATAGTATTATATAATATGAAACTTCTTTATACGTGATAACATAAACTACGCTACTCTCAACTATGTGCTTAAACTAGACAGTATGGCATAGTTAGCTTAGTAAAGGCTGTAGGCACACGTTTAGTGTTTACAAAACAGGAAGTTGTAATTTGAAGAACCGGAAGTTTGGAAGCTAGGATCAATGGAAGCCATGTTGGGTGAGGTTGTCGTGGTCAGCAGCCTTCACGGAGGACATTGTACATCATATAATACCAGCGAGTACACTCATTTTAGTTATCATTCAATCAATGTTAATCAGTAAGTATATATCAATCTATCAGCTATGGAATAACTGTATATATATGGCTAATCCATACTGATAGCTGGAGAGTTAGATGATTAATGTGACATGCCCTCAACACTTGCCCGTTCGAAATATCGACCATCCAATTTTTGCATATTTTAAACTGTGAGGACAACCCACCAGTTTGTTATATTGATTGATGCGGAGTTGCCTCCCTGCGTGGCTTCATTGAATTTTCGAACCTCAAAAATATGCAAATATTCATCAACGACCCGCTGCGCTGTGTTAAGATTTGATTTAAGAACTTTAGAGACGAAATCTTTTCTCAGCCATGAAAGTTAGACACATTAATGTCCCTCAAACATCAACAGATGTAAAAGTGGCGAGCTTTGATGTTCACATCCATAGCTGTAGAAGCTTTAGGCTTTGATGTTAATTTCAGCTGTTGTAAAACCCTCACGGTCTGATGTTACCATCATCAGCAGTAGAAGTCCTAAGTATTTATGTAGACACCAACATCTGCTGTGACTATACCTGTGTAATAATCTTTATCCATAGGTTTATCTATAATACACAGCTTTTACACTTGCGACATGTATCCTATACATGTCTCGAAAATAAACAACACGCAATAAGTGAGAATGCCCTCTCCCCCCACCCCATAGGGAAATTTTTTTTTATCTCTCGATGTGTATGGTATACATGTCGCTAGTGTAAACGTGGCGTAGCAGCTATGGAAGCCGGTCGCCATTTTGATACGGTCAACTGTCTAATTAATTTGAATAGACATGAACAGACACACGACTAATTAATTTGAATAGCCATGAACAGAGACACGACTAATTAATTTGAATAGCCTTGAACAGAGACACGACTAATTAATTTGAATAGCCATGAAAAGACACACGACTAATTAATTTGAATAGCCATGAACAGACACAAGACTAATTAATTTGAATAGCCATGAACAGAGACACGACTAATTAATTTGAATAGCCATGAACAGACACAAGACTAATTAATTTGAATAGCCATGAACAGACATACGACTAATTAATTTAAATAACTATGTATGACACACGACTGCCGGGAAAAATGTCAACTGTTGACCTAAAATAGAAACATTTTTAAAATAGCCGAGACAGCCAACCGCCGTTGAGCTAATGTAAGAAGCTGTACCTTGTTATATCATATGAACAATGGGCTCAGTCTTCTACAGGCCTCATTCCCTGCTGTGCCTCAATATGAAGAGAAATTCTACAACGCAGAGAGAAGTTATACAACAGAAGAGAAGCGCTACAACAGAAGTTATATAAGACAAATAGAATCTCTGCGACAGAAGAGAAGACATACGAGACAAAGAGAATCTCTACAATAGAAGAGAAGTTATGCAAGACACATACAATTCCACAACAAAAAGAAATTTACAGTAAAGAAAAGTTCTACACAAAGAAAAGACTAAAACATAAGAAGTTCTACAAGACAAACTGAAATTCCGGCCGAGACCAAAATTTCTGCAGCAGGGATGAAGGACAAGGTAATTCCAACTCGGATAGATACATGTACCTGGGGGTCCATTCTCGCTTCAACAATACAATTAAATGCAAGAAGATTACTCTAACATGAAAAAGATTGTAAAATACGTGAAGTAAGTTATAAAAGTCTGGGTCTTAAGTATGTAATTGTGAACACTATTTAAACAAGTAACTTGCAGTAAAGATAGTACGGTTATGGCTTCAACACAGAAAACTGTCAAAAGTGAGATGGCATATTTTACAAATAGTGTGCTGTAGTACTACACAAAGGATAATAAAACCTTTTTTCAGACTGTGTGTTTTAAATGTATTTTCTGCATGCTTGCAATTATTGATAATTTCCGTAACTAAAACAACATTGAAAAAGAAGCCAAATTGTGTTTACTCTTTACATGAAGAAAAACGAACACCACCACACATAAATGTTGATATATTTAAACAGCAAATCAAAGTGTACGTTGTAAGTATATGTAGAGAGATGTCTCCAGCAGAAATTATATTGTGTTCTTATTCTTCTTCTTCTTCGTTCTACGTTTTAGTGTTGGAAGGGATCCCCTCCAACACAATTAAGTACATGTGTCAACTGGTCAGCCTGCTTTTCTTTTTGGATTTGCTTCCAAGAACAAACTACAAGGCAGAGTGGCTGTCCCCAGCTAACGAGCCTCATCTGCCCGAAGGTTCGAACTCGAGACTTTTCAGTTTAGCAACCATGAGCTTTATCGACTCGGCCACGCCGACCCCTATAATATTTTCAAATTCTTGCATTCTTAATTAAGATGCACAACAAACAACACCGATTCTTAAAATATCAACTATCTACTGTTTCCTGATTAATTTATGTCACGCTACTCAGCTGATGAAATGTATAATATTATGTCTGGATCCATGTCAGCAATAATCATCAAGCTTCTCAGCTGGAAAAGTCTATTTGAAAACAATCAAACAATCGGCTTACTTCAATGAGATTAGAGGTTAATATAATATGAAATCAAACATCTATGTTTATATAAGAACAGATATTCTAATACAACGCAATCACATTAGCTAAAATAGAAATTTAAAATACTTTAAAATCAGAGTTTCTCCCAGGCATCTCTTCGGGGGGGGGGGGGGGGGGGGGGGGGAGGGACTAAGCCACCCCGAAGAGAATCTACCCCCCTCCTCTCCCCGAACGAAATGGAATTCATATAGAAAACATACTTTCACCAGTGTCCGCCCCCCCCTCCCCCCTCCCCCGAAAATATCAAGTGCCCCCCCCACCCCCCCCCCCCCCCCCAACCCCGGAGAAAAACGTCTGGAAGAAACACTGTTTAAAATGAAATCGTGTTACGGGTGCCTTAGCTTAAGACCAATGTTTTAATCTTGTCAAACTCTTGCTTCTTTAAATAAAAGAATCCCGTTAAGAGGCTATATAATAGAATTTGTTTCCGGGCTGGCTGTGCTGAATTTCTGACTTTTGTTGCGGGCCACAAATTTCATGACATATTTCAATTTCTAAGATGGAGGGCTTTGGGTTATGGATCTTTGTATACACGAATTTTGAAACCACCACTTTATCAAAGTTTTTATTCTGTTTTTTAATCACCTCTCAAATCAACCGTTTTTAGAATCTATACAAATATAAGATTTAAGTTATATTTTCTATAATACACTAAACCCTAGCCCACGCACTCACGTTAAATCCATAAAATATTTCACCTTTTTTATCCTGAAATGAAGATCCGCACCACATGACACAAATCATCCAATCAAATCGCTCCTATTTCGGCCCCTACTGAAATGGATACTGTACTGTGTTCAGGGCTAAAAATAGCCTGCGTCCTACCCTTTAATAAATGTTTACCAAAGCTGTACAAATCAATGAACTCTCCCCACCTCTCCCCTTCTCCCCAAACTTTATCTAGATACGTGGGCTCATAGATCACGTGAGTATAAAATTGTTTCTGTTGGAATTTTCTGATAAACTACAGGCTCCTGCACAATTCTCGCCCATTGCAGGCTGTTGCTTCAGCTATATTTAGCCCAGTTCCAGAAACGTCTATTCCGTGTCTAAAAATAAAGTTTGCGCTGAATATAACGTTTGAGCTTTTCACCAAATATAAAGTCTGTGGTATGTCTTATACTTACTTGGCAATGTCTAAAAATGTAAGTGCCGTGTCAAAAAGTTTATTCCTAACTCAACTCCGTGTTTTGTATAAATGTTTTTTTTTTTTGCCTTGTGTAAACACATCTTTTAACACATTCAATATATTATACAGAAGTTTCAAATAGCTGAGCGATGTTCACAAAGATATAAAAATCAGACATTTACATAACGTTTAAGCCTAAACGATAATACTGTTAGGAGGTTTTAAAAATACGTTAGGAATTTTTAAACCTACCACGCATACATATTGTAACTTTCCCCTAAAATAGTTGGTAAAAATACAATTAGAAATTAAAAACTTAATAGGCCTACATTGGTTATTTGAAATGAAAATCCGACATCACCTACATGTTGTAACTTTCCCTCGCTGAAAAGGTTGTTTGATATACTTTTAGAAATTTAAACTGAATAGGTTACATATTCTAACTTTCTCCCTAAAAAGGGTGTAAAATACTATTAGAAAATAATACCCAACTTCGCCTAGATATTGTAACTACCCCCGCCAAAATATGATTGTTTGGATTAAAATTAGAAAAAAAAAATCACTACGCCTACATATTGCGTTGTTCCCTAGCTGAAAAGGTTTTGAAATACTATAAGAAAAATAAACCCCGATTACGCCTACATCTTCTAACTTTCCCTCCGCTAAAAAAATAGTTTGGAAGTTTTCAGTTTGATCGCTCACCGGCCTAAGTGAGGCGTGTGTGGTATTGGTTCAACGATCCAGTGGACGATCTATCATCCAGGCCCGCCAATGAAATCGACTATCTGTTATTGCGTCACGGCCGGCAAAATTATAGTCTTTACGATAGAGGGGGGGGGGGTAGGGAAAATGGAGGGAGGAATCATTGATAACACACCCACCACCCCCCGCCCCACGTCCTGTTGATGGAGGTCCAGTTTAATCAATAGTAGAAAATAGGATGTGTTTTGTGAACTAACATAACTCATGGCTCGTGTCAATGTTGCAACTCGTTGGTATAGGCAGGGGTGGCGTCGTTATAGGGAGGCGAGACGTCGTTATAGGCATGGGACGTCGTTATAGGCAGGGGACGTGGTTATAGGCAGGGGTGACGTCGTTAGAGGCGAGGCAGGGGGCGTCGTTATAAGCAGGGGAGATGTCGTAATAGGCAGGGGTGACGTCGTTATAGGCAGGGGACGTCGTTATAGGCAGGGGACGTCGTTATAGACAGGGGGCGTCGTTATAGGCAGGGGACGTCGTTATAGGCAGAGGAGGTCGTCATAGGCAGGCGGGATGTTGTTATAGGCAGGCGAAACGTCGTTATAGGTACGCGAGACGTTGTTATAGGTTGAGGAGATGTCTTTATAGGCAAGGGAGACGTCGTTATAGGATAGACGGGTCTCGACGTTATAAGCAGGGAAAGCGTCGTTATAGATAAGATAGCCAGCTGGACAGAGAAATACAAAAAGAAAACAGTGGTAAAAATAAATTGAACGTTATTTGTTATACTTAGACTAGCTCAAAAATAGTTTTAAAACATTGTTTTTGTGCTTAGCTGTCACAGTTGTTTACATTTTTTAACCTCCTGACGTATTAACCCCCAAAACACCCACACACTTCTAAAACACCTCCCTTAGAATATTTTCTTCAGCAGTTGCGTAGGCAGGGAGCAGAGACAGACGGGATGTGTCAGGGAAGATTAGAGCCCCTCCCCCATGACAGAATCTTGTCTCCAGCTACACTTCAGCAGTTTTTGTACAATACGATGCATGTGGTGTTTTTTTTTCATTAACATATAACACTGATCATAAAAAGAAAAAAAAGTGGTATCTGAAAACCACATAACACCGTTGGTTGTACAGAAATACAAACGTGGATTCCTTATAATATATCAACCAGTAATGAGTCATCAATAAGTGACGTCATAAGTCGTGTAGTTTTTCTTCTATCATTTCTACCCCCCCCCCCATCGTCAATTGTTGGTACGTCATAACGTCATCTATGGAGTCTCCGCCCCAAACTCCCCATTAAAATATATTTTAAATTTTTTTGCCTTGATTTACAGTAATTTACACTAATGTTCTTTAGCCAGCCCGTGGGGGAGGGGGTGATTTTTAAGTCTGTTTCCTTCGTAATTAATATGTTGTCTTCTACACTGAAACATGTTCATCTTTGTTCCGTTAATTAAATTTAATTAAGCTCGTCATTGGTGCACCGATTAATCCTGCATACTATAACAGCTCTGGGTTAAATTTTACAGCTACAAGACAGAGCTCTAGCTGCTAGACACGCCTCCAGCTCCTAGACACGGTTCCGGCTGTTAGACACTGCTTCACCTGTTAGACACGGCCCCGGCTGCTAGACAAGGCTCCAGCTCAGTGGCGTAGCTACCGTAAGCTAGCGTAAGCAAGGCATAGGGACCCAAGGCAAATAGGGGCCCTTTTTCGAATGTTTGAGGGGGGGGGTGCAAATCGAAAGTCTGAGGGGGTGCAAATCGAAAGTTTGTTTTGTCCCCGGTTGCCGGGAAGGGTCGCTACGCCTCTGAGGGGCCCACTAACACTTTTTGCATAGGGGCCCAAAAATCCTAATTACGCCACTGCTCCAGCTTCTAGACACGGCTCCGGCTGCTAGATACGGCTCCAGCTCCTAGACACGGCTCCAGCTCCTAGACACGGCTCCATCTGGTTTAAGAGAGAATTCGTCAAAGAGATTATTCCACATTTTATGTCAACAAAGTCCTACATCAGCATTGAATAATCTGTGTTAGTTTAATGTACTATTTCATCTAATGACAAACACATGAATGTGGGTTTTTGGAGCGCTCATAGCATAGAAAATGGCGTCACGTGAGGTCTATATATAGCTCATGTATTGATCACAGATAGTACTCACTGGTTTTCTCGATAAGTTTTTAAAACAATTTAATATCGTAGATGATGCAATTCACAATTCACATGTTTAAAGTTCTTGTAGTGCTAGACACGACAGAATATTGATACACATATTTTTTCCTTACTAGTAAAATATTGGCAAATACAAAGTTTGTGAAATCCTTTACAAAATTAGCTGTTCAACGGGTTTACTGAATGAATTAATATAATATAAATAAATAGATTATATATGTCTACATATTTAGACCTATATTTGTGTAATATAGAATATTTTATGGCAGAGAGAGAAATAACACCACGCCATACTCACTCGTGAGTTTGTGACATTTTTAAAGAGGAAATGGGGGTCTGTTTTTGTGACGTGTAAAGAAAGGCCCATTAGGTGATATGAGTAATTGGTTAAAGTAGCCAATAATTAGATAATATAATGATTAACAAAAGAAATAACATAACTAAATAAATGTGGTAGATTTCGACCACTTGACCAATTGTTTCTCTAAGAACTCAAATCCAACTTTTTACTTCTCTCCCTCCCTGAATGTCGAAATACTAGACTAGGTCTATTTAAAAATAAGTATGACATTTTCTCCATGTTATTTTTCTCGCCTTTTATTTCTAAGATGTGCTATTTACTTGACTCTAATGCCAAGGTTTCCTTTTTCTTAAGTCTTGTAACTTCCATTCTTGATGTCATAATTCTTGATTGTTCTAGAATTTACATTTCTTCATTCACGATATTTCTGAACACGTCATGTACCTTCACTTTTTTTTCTGCAGTTTGTTATTGGTGTAGTCTATTCGTACTTCAGAAAAGCAGATTTTTTTTGTAACTCTAGATCGATATTTCTTCATAATCCTCTCTCCGACACCATGCTCTTTAAATTAGCAACTAAAAAACCTTTTATTTTAGAAGTGTGTTATTTTAGTTGGATTAGTGTTACAATTTTAGCGATATGGATTTCTATTTATTTTTAAAGTTTGTAATAATCAAGCACTAAGTATAATCCACTTTTTAAAAATATGGATACATTTCCATTTCACGGTCTTGTGCGAGTTCTTATCTTAAGTATAAAAATCGTTATCTGTTCTATAAGCAAGGGGTGGGGATGGTGGGGAGGGTGGGGAGGGTGGTAGACGATTGATCCATTGAGGAACTCTGCTGTTCATCTCACACGATGATCAATGTCTCAAGTAAATCTAAACTCATGTGCACTGAGCGGTCGATAGGGGGATAGTCTACGCTAAATAAATACATGGTAGGTGGATAAGTGCTGGGTGCAGTGGAATAAACACTAGGTAGGTGGAGAAACATGGGGTAGTGTGGATAAAACATGGGGTAGTGTGGATTAACACTAAGTAGGATGGATAAATATGGGGTAGTATGGATTAACACTAAGTAGGATGGATAAATACGAGGTAGTGTGGATAAACACTAGTTAGGGAGGGTACACATTAGGTGTGTTGGATAAATATAGGGTTGTGGGCAAACTATAGGTAGGATGGATAAAATAAGGTAAGGTGGATAAACACTAGATAACTGTATTAAGATTAGTGGGTAGTGTGGATACACAGAGGGAAATGAGATTAACATGGGATTTGTGTGGGAAAAAACAAGACTGGGTGGATAAACACATTTCAAGATGCGTCAACCTTGAGCAGATGAACAATCGATAAACACAAGAAGTAGTTGGTAAACACACGTGTTGGATAAACACATCGATTGATTGATAAACAAATTATTGATGAATACATTGATTAATTGATTAATACGTCGATTACTGGATAAACACACCGATTAATTTATAAACACAAGGATTGATTGATAAATACATTAAATGGGTAACATATTGATTGATTTATAAACACATTGATAAATTGATAAACACGGTGATTTATTAAAGAATACATTTAATGGATTGATGTTCACTTAAACGACTGAATAACACATTAGATAGTAATTGAAGCAAAACACATGGGAAAGGATTAGTTGAATGATCAAAACATTAAATTTATGAAAACAATCAATTTAATTTACGCCTGATTGCCTACACGCAGAAGAGGGTAACACGGTATGCTACAGGTATCACCATCTTCCCACAGGATCAGTTCACGTTAATGTCATTATTTTATATACACGAGAAAGATAGTTCTAAAACACAGCTCATTATGCATTTATTTTTGGGGTTTTCTCAGCAGAAAACACAACAAAGAAACGTAGATGTTTACTAATTGACAGGCTAAGATATATGTGAGCCTACACTTCATTTTGAAATGTTTCTAAATAATTAACAATAGAAGGAAATGTTAAAATATATTTAATAGTTTCCCATAAATTGTGTTTTTATTTAACTATACGCATATTCCACTTACCTATATAAAGTATCCCATTGTTTTTTTTAATTGTCCAATTATTTCCATTTTTTTCATCATCAACATCGTCATTCCTGTAGACCCTTTGTGGAACATCCAAGGGACGCAACCACATTTCTCGATTCCAACTTAAGTTGAGTCCAGGACATTTCGGTAGCTTCTACTTCACTGACAACTGATCTTTTCCACATTTCTTTTGCATCTTTGTATTTAACGCGGTTCTTCTGGCGCTCTTTTTGTATTTTATTTTTTTACTTCGTCCTTAGAAGCAATTTTTCTTGCGCTTTTCGACAAATGACTTACCAGTTTGTTTCAAACTTCACAAAGAGACCAATACCCGATGACAATCCAATGTGGTATACAATTTGACATAAAATTATCTTTTAACAAACTTTAGTTAAACATTGCTTTATAGAAGTACTAACTATATATATATATATATATATATATATATATATATATATATATATATATATATATATATATATATATATATATATATATAGTGGCCTATATGTATTTGTTATCTATATACGTATGTATAGTCCATAGTAGCCTCCATACAGGCCTACATATAGTTATATCGATAACTATACATGTATGCAGTGTTTCTTCCTTTCTTCCAGACTTTTTTCTCCGGAGGGGGGGGGGGGGGGTGAACGGACTTGAAATTTTCGGGGGGGGGGGGAGACACTGTTAAAAGTATATATTTTCTATATAAATTATATAAATTTCATTTCGTTCGAAAAGATGCCTGGAAGAAACTCTGCATGTATGATGTATGTATGTGTTCTTTCCAATAGTGATGACGAATAGTTTGATCGAAGTTCAAGAAGGAATTAGTTACATTGTTGCTGATGTTGTTGTCTAGATGATACTGTTAATTTTATTATGAGGTTTGATGAATTTATAAATAATCATGTAATTTTATGCTTTCATTATTAGAAAGTTATTAAACTTTCTAAACTACGAATTCAAACAGGGCTCACTAGGCCGCTTTGGCACTAGATCTATAATTGTTTTAAAACAGTAAACGATATTAACCATTTAGTTATTTTATATACCAAAAGCACCATAATATATATGTGTACCATTATAAGCAAATATATCAACATTTTATAGAATAATAAAGTCTAGATAAAGGTTTATTAAATCTAAATTTACATAAACATATGTAGTATTTAATCGTTAAATTTTACCAAACCTGACTTTTTGAATGTAGTTTTTAACAACAATAATAGTTTGTCCTTGAGCAAGATGGCGACTAGCCGAGTAGTTCAGCAGGGAGTTAAACAGGTTAAACCTCTGCTTTCTGTTGATCGTACAGAAGCTAGAAGAAGAGTTTTGAATCTTTACAAAGCTTGGCATAGACAAATCCCATACACTGGTAAATATGAATTGAGCAGTAGAAATTTTTGGTTAGTTTGTATCCTAACCCTGATGTCCTGATTTGAGTAAGTTTGTTGTGTTGGACACCTGGGGCTGGACGTAGCTTTTAAATATGTTAGGCTAGGTAAAAAAAAAAGGCGTATCAGTTTAGATTGATGAAAAGCCTTTTACCCTGTCGTATTAGCTTCTAGGGATACTAGTTAAGTGTCTTAAAATTTTTTTAAAAATTTAAGGATGCATCTATTCGGACCCGGGTCCCAATAGCCACGGCCGCTATTGGGACCCGGGTCCTAATAGCCTCGGCCGCTATTGGGACCAGCCAATAGAATTGTTTAGATTTAGTTATACAAAAGTTCTTTTAAGATGCAGAATATTGCTTTTCTGTTGTGATTTTTTTCCTTGTAATTCTAAATGATATATTGTAGGTTAAATTATGGATTTTTTAAAATAAAATATTCTGTTATTTCAAATACACCATTAAGTTCCTTACCCCTTAAGAGAACATTTGACACCACATTTAAATATCTAGCTTATTCGGTTGACGAGAAAAGAGAGAATTTGAAAATTAATCAAAATTGAAAATGAATGACAAAACAGCGTTCTTGGCATAACATGACGTCGTCGACTTGTGTACACGAGCTTTTAATTCCCGCCATGGTAATTGCGTCAGCTTAGGTAATTTACTCACCGGAAAATAACAAAAAGCAACTGGTTGATAATAAAACTAGATCTAGTTATTTTATTATTTATTAAATTCTACTCTACATGTTATTCATACCATTTTATGAAGTAATGAACACCTGCATAAATCAAATGACCATAAAAAATATTTTTATTTCAAATTCTAATTTTAAATAATAAATAATAAATATGCTTAAAATAATATGATAGTAACAGTTATGATCGTTTATAAATACAAATACATTTTACACTCAATTCACATTATATTGAGTCAACAGTGTGGCAGCTGAGGTTCATACATGGTATTTTTTTTTTTTTTACATTACATTTTTTTTCATCTTGAAAACATGACGCATGTGATTTTTTTTTTTTAATCTCCAAACATCGTCACTCGCGTGATTGCTTGCTTACGTTTACTATCCTGTGGATGAAAAATCCCACCACGGTCGCGGGTCACCGTGAGTTCAGCAGGCCTATAGTACACGTCATAGCATGAACACGCGTACACGAGATGGTCGGTGTCTTCACTTCTCTCTCTCTTCCCCCCCCCCTCCCTCTAGCCAATTGAAAAACAGACCTACTTCCCTACTTCTGGTCATTTTTTTTAAATGTTCGGTCATTTTTTTTTTAAGTTCACATATCAGGCATGCAAGACAGCCAGCCAGTGGCGTAGCGAGGTCGGGTGTCACCCGGTGCGGCACTTAATGGTGTCAGCCCCCCCCCCCCCAAAGGCGTAGTATTCCCGGGGACAAACTTTCTTTCAAATTTTCGATTTGCACCCCCCCTCAAGTTTTCGATTTGCACCCCCACCCCCTCAAACTTTCGATTTGCACCCCCCCCCCTGCAGCCAGCTGTATTAAAAAATATTTTTTAAACTAGATCTACGTCTAGCTTAAAAAAATAAATAAACGCTTAAAATGCCCGTAAACAGATTATTTAGCGCCAAAAAAAAAAAGGCCGCTGAACGAGCATTTTTTAAAATACGCAGCAATGAAAAGGGCTAACGGCCGATCAATTAAGTCTAAAAAACGCCCGTAATTAGGCCTAGCTCTGAAAAAGGCCACTGAACGAGCATCACTAATTATATAAACGAATAGGCCACGCAGCGTTGACGAGGTTAACCACCGGTCACGAATTAAATTCAATGCAGCTACTGTCGGCCCACAGTGAAGAAAAAAATCAATATACTAATAAAATTACTAATACAAAAATAATTTCCATAATTTTACTTTTTCTGCACACGCTACAATTGAATTATAATTAAAATACTAGACTTAACAGTTCATTCCGCAAAAAACAAAAACGAGTTGTTTCTGTGAGGTAACTAGCGTAACAATGACGTCACGATAGTAAACAAAGCGGACAGAAATGTCTGC
This sequence comes from Physella acuta, assembly GCF_028476545.2. Lineage (NCBI taxonomy): Eukaryota > Metazoa > Mollusca > Gastropoda > Physidae > Physella > Physella acuta. The sequence continues at coordinate 776,875 of NW_026731528.1, read as the reverse complement.
ATGGGTACCTCATATGGAAATTCGATATAAAAAAGGCGAATCAACATAACTGTAATTACTCATTATAAATATCTCAATTATATATTTCTGCATTTGTACCAGGGGGTTTCGACCATGTACTGGGCCGTTTAAGGCGGCAGTTCAGTTTTTCCCAAGAGTACTTGACAAGAATAGCGTGTATTAATTAAAACCACATATCTGGCGATTTTTTCGGTTATTTTCAGGCATGGCGTCCATTTATTTAGCATATCGCATTAAAATAATGATGAGAATTTGCGATATTAGCAGTTTTTTCATTTGTCGTGGATAGGACCCCTAAAATAAACGTAAAAACCGTCAAAAAACGACGCGTGACGTTTCAGGGTCAGAGGTCAATCCAGCCATATAAGCAACTATCCGGCCTAATATATTGAATTATATTGAGATATTGCTTTAAATACCCGATATCATTACTGACAAATGTTATGATGAGCGGGTGTCGTTAGATCTATAATATAATTATGGCATATGGTTTGAACTTCTATGGCCGAGCGAATGTTGAGCGCACATGTTAAATTGTGTTTTATTTTTTTTTTCTGTTAAACGTAATTTGATTTCATATATATATATATATATATATATATATATATATATATATATATATATAATTGTATAAAAAAGCTCTATAGGCTGCAGACAACAGCTCCCGGGTCCGTTTTCTTGAACACGAATATCTCGCATGCGTAGTAGTACGCTTTAATAGAATCAATATGTAACATTTGAACTCTTAATGACCCCAAATCCGTTTTTCCGTTTTGCTGGGTTGGGAGGGGAGGGGGGGGGGACTACGGCGACAACAAATCTCGTCAAGGTCATAGCAATGGTCTTGCTATGATGTAAGCTATACGCCTACACTGTTCACATCTAAACCAAAGCGAACTCACAGTGACCCTGGCTACACCGTGGGGGCCATCCATAAATGACGTCACGCTTTTTTGACGATTTTTACCTCCCCCCATCCGTCACAAAAAGTCAGACCCCCCCCCCCCCTAACATGACGTCACACCTCAACCTACAACCCCCCCTCAAAATTGCAGTTGAATTTTTTTAAAACATCGATATTTTTCCAAAATCTTGTCTAAACTATTACAATTTATTAAAACAGTTATAAAAACGCGAAATAACGTCTAAAATTAGTTTTCTAACATTGCTTTTTTATAATTCAAAAATGTGACGTCGCAACATCTGAACCCCCCCCCCCCTCCCCCTCATCACACATCATCACAAAATTACGGACCCCCCTCCCCTCCCCCTACGAGTGTGACGTCATTTATGAATGACCCCGTGTCGGTATTTTTCTTGCGCTGACCAGAAAACGCGAGCGGGCGATCAATGGAGCAACGATGTTTTTATAATTGGCGTGTTTAAAAACCTAAATCTAGAAAAAAAATATAATCTAAAAAAAAAACAATTTTAAAAACACTCATGCAAACAACTCAATGAAATGTTAAACTTAGATAAATACACTTTACTTCTCGCAAAAACGAAAACTTCGATAGGTTCCGATCCCGTAACTAATAGCGAATCGGGAGGAGCTGCGTTCTCCACTCGACCACCACGTCTTACGATAATTTATGAATATTTAATGATTTTGTATATAGAGCTAAATATAGGGTATTTAGAAATAGCAATGCAAGAACTAAAGCTAGCTAATCTGCATAACTAATTACAATAAAAGACAACAAAATACGAACAAATCCACAAGAAAAATAAAATAAACATAAAAGGTATAATTTTAATACAGGTTGTACAAGTGCTTAACGAACTTAATGCCGGGTCCCAATAGCGGCCGAGGCTATTAGGACCCGGGTTCCAATAGCGGCCGAGGCTATTGGGACCCAGGTCCTAATAGCCACTTCCAAAATTTAAAGGCTGCCTTTTCACTTTTCAATGTTTTTAAAAGTAGCCTACAACTACAGAGCTAGACTAGATCTAATTTTCTTGAATTTGTTCACTTGGTTGATTGTAGAGTGCGATCCAAAAATTAGCATTTCTCACTAAATCTAAAATTAACTCCCATTTTCACATGGCCTCTCTAGAGTTGTATATTTAATTTGGATAGAATTTTAGTGTTTTAGACTAAGCTAGGTAGTCTATTGTTTTAGGTAGGTAAAATCGCCCGTGGCTAGTAATATACAAAAACAAAGTGTCTATTCACAGTCGACTGTGAATAGCTGTATTAGGGCTATTCACAGTCGTGACCGTTTTTGCTAGATTTAATGTTAAAAATACCATATGAGGCATGAAGATGTGTGGTTGAGCGGACATGGGGAGTGGCTGTCGTGCCGGAAGGTGCGCGTTCAAACCCTTACTATGCCATACTGATATGTTTCTTAGTGTATGCCTCTTAATCTTATTACCAAAATATTTTTTGGAAGGGTTACTTTTGTTAATTTTTTTTTAGTTTGTGGTGTAGGTAATTGTTGACACATCAGCAAAAGAAAAGACCTGTCCCGGATTTTTTCTAAGAGAAAAAACACAACAGTATGATGGATGGAAACTGAATTATAGCTAATGTAAAATCTGAACTCCCCCTCATCACACCCCGTCACAAAATTACTTCTCCCCCCCCCTCCCCCTACGAGTGTGACGTCATTTATGGACACCCCATAGCACTGCTCTCTTAATCTAAATCTATACCTCACTCACCAGTCACAATAAATGCTTTTATTATTTAAGATATTATTCACAGTCGTATTTAGCATGAAACGACAGCCGACTGTGAATAGCCGTATTGGGGCATTTCACAGTTAGCTGGGAATAGCCCCAATACGGCTATTCCCAACCGGCAGGGAATAGCCTTGGCCATACAAAAAAGTTACCTTATTGTCAAGGCTTTAATAGAAGTATATTGTGATATATTTGTGTCATATATTATAGACTAGCGTACCCGACCCCCGCGCGTTGCCGCGGGGATAGAAGAAAGTCTGACAAAATATATTAGAAGGATATCACCAATGCATTACCAATCATATGTTCTTAAACGCGTGTCATTCTTTTCTAAAACTGTGTTATTTAAATGTAAACAATGCTTGCGCTTGGATAATAATTATCGAGACACGGGTTTTCCTTGAGTGTACATTAATCACTCATCGAAATAATGAGGTAGAACACACTTCGGTGACCACCCATGTGTCAGGGACGTAGAGGGGCGCTCTCAGGAGCCCCCCACCCCCCGATTACACTACCGCTTAGGCGCAGCGTACGGCCCCTGGCTCCTTAAAACTAACAGGCGCCATCGTGCTCATAGGATAACCCAGCGTGCCAATAGCATCCTGTTAATAATGATGCAGATTTCGTCATCCGCTGAAGTGACACAAATGAACAGAAATTTTTGTTTAACACGTAAAAAAAATATTTGACGTGTTTTAAACATCTGTGTGACTGATGCAATATGCTAGCGTTACTAATGTTCTATTATTGGATGCTCGATCTCAATTTCTGATTGAATCCTCTAATACTAGATGCTTATTGCATCATTCGCAAGGTGACGAAACTCTACAGTAGGCTCCTCATATTCAAAAAGTTATTTTTTCATCTTTTGCAAGGTGACGAAACTGTACAGAATTTCCTCGCGTTACAAAGTTATTTTTAGAAGCCTGTTATAGTTTTACCGCTGAATATAGTAGTACCCCTTACTCGCTATGCAATATTTTTTTGCAGAACCCTATCGTTGAGTGATCTAATCATCTCCCCAAAGTTTCATGGTACACGGAGGAACGGTGTGAAAACGAAATTTTATAAACCGTATATAGAGAAAAATAGCAGCCGCCCGTGGCGCCGCCCTTGCGAAACTAAAAAAGGATTTCTTTTACAGAACCCTTCCCTGAATTGTTCTAATCAACTCCCCCAAAGTCTCATGGCTATCGGATAACGGTGTCACACCAAAATCGACTTATTTTTATAAACCGTATTATATAGAGAAAAATCGCACCCTCCCGTGGCGCCGCCCTTGCGAAATTAAAACTTTTTTTTACAGAACCTTTCCCTAGAGTTGTATAATGAACTCCCCAAAGTCTCATGGCTATCGGATGAACGGTGCCAAACCAAAATCGACTTTTATTTTTATATACCGTATATAGAAAAAAACAAATCGCGCCGTGTCGGGGCGCCACCCCTGCGAATTTGAAATATTTATTTTCGCAGAAACCTCTCCAGGAATATTCTCAACAACTTCCTAAAGTTTCATGGCGATCGTGTGAACGGTTTCACGGAAATTCACTTTTATTATTTTTATATACTGTATATAGAGAAAAATCGCACCCTCCCGTGGCGCCGCCCTTGCGAAATTAAAAATGATTTTTTTTACAGAACCCTTCCCTAGAGTGGTATAATGAACTCCCCAAAGTCTCATAGCTATCGGATGAACGATGCCAAACCAAAATCGACTTTTATTTTTATATACCGTATATAGAAAAAAACAAATCGCGCCCTGTCGGGGCGCCATCCCTGCGAATATGAATTTTTTTTTTTGCAGAAACCTCCCCAGGACTATTCTTAATAACTTCCCAAAGATCGACGCTGATGTGATAAGAGGTGTGGTAATGCATAAAAGACACACAGACACACACACACACACACACACACAGACATACATTGCTTTTTATATATATAGATAAATGAATAATAAACCTAAATCAATGGCTAAATATATCACTATAGGCCTGATATTAACTTTAAACAGCAGTGTTTGCGAGCAAGATTTGCTATCTAAACAGCAGCCATTTTTAAAATAGGATGGCTTCCCCTGAATCTCGCGCTATAAGTTTACAAAAAAAAAACAAGATGGCTGCTATAGTAAATGAGCATGGTTGCATCTGTTGGAAACATCGGTCTTCATTTATTACTGAAAAGTTTTCATTTAATTGTTTAAAAACAGGTACATAAATGAAACAAGGAAACATTTTTGTATTTTTCGAAACATAAATCCTCCTCAAAATGTGAAATCTATATACTGCTAAAAGTCTAGTTTGTTTACATGTTTGAATATTTATTTTTTTGTTTGTCCGATCGAGTATTGTGATATGTTCTACTCTATCTGGAGAGCTGTAAAATAGTATGTAGGTAGAGAATAATTTTTTAATGCAGACAGACTGTTAATCACAAATTTATTTAAAGACGTTAATTAATTTATTGATTTATTCATACGTAGAGTAACCCTATTTTTTTTTAAAGTTAGAACGACCACTACACTCGGCGGGACCGTGACGTCACAGTTTTTTGTTTACTCTTTAGTACAATAAAATGGCGCCGTCTATCGAAAAAAGTTTTTTAAAAAAGTTTAACGCGTTCTAAATCTAATTTTCTGTCGGTCATAACTTTAACAATACGTCCGTTTGCTGTATTTATTACGTTCCAACACTTATATCAATTTTAAACTGTCTTTTTTCATTTAGTTTTACAATAAATTTCTCTAGATCTAAAGATCAGCTGTCGAAGGAAAGTTATGAATCTAGCCTAGATCTAGATCTAGCCTAGGTCTAGGTCACTAGACTCAATGTAAATTCTAGATCTAGACTTAATGTAAATTCTACATCTAGAATCTATTTCAGGCCTTAATACATCTAGAATCTATTTCAGGCCTTAATTATTTTATATAAATCTTTGTTTGGCTAATTTAAGATAAAATTTAATTTGAAAGTTACTACTACTAGACTTAGATCTAGATCTATGCGCGTAAATCAAGTTGCATAAGGAGACTCAAAGTATAGTATAAAAATTCATTTGTAACGTCACGAGTAAATAGCTAAGTTGGTAGCGTAGTCCGCTCTCATGCGGGTGGCACAGGTTCTAGACCAATATGTCAATGATATTTTTTTTTCAATTTTTTTTTTTAGATGTGAATGATAAAGTTGCCTATCTGAACTTGGCAGGATACAGGGCAGGTGAAGTAGAGTTCATCTGTTTCTTTGTCCTAAGCATATGAAGGGATAGTGTGGTCAGAGACATGCTCGGCTGGAATCGTTTTTTAAACGATAAAAACATGTTGTCTGACACTTGGCGGAATACTGGGCAGGTGAAGTAGAGTTGAGTAGGACGTCAGTATATGAAGGGATAGTCCGAAATCAGTGTTTTCGGTGTTTTTAAAAGATAGGAAACATATTTTTTAATGTGGGGTCTGTTTTTTGTGACGATAAGTGACACTGCAGTAGCATAGCGAGGAGGGGAGGCGGTGGGGGGGGGAGAAAGGGGAGGTAGAGGGGGGAAAGGGGGGGGGGGGCGGGGGGGGGACATGTTGGGGCGCCAAAATGGTTTGGAAAAATAAATTGAAAGGTTGAGGGGGGGTTCACATCAAAAGTTTCAGGGGGGGGGGGGTTGAAAATTGAAATCTTGGGGGGGGGGGGGGGGGTTAAAATCGAAAAGTTTGTCCCCGGGCGCCGGGAAGGGTCGCTATGCCTCTGAGTGACAGACATGATGTTTTTTGATGGATGACCCCCGAAACCCACAGTTATCCAACGGATGACGGGTATTCTAGTAATTATTAAAATTTAAGGAGTCGCCTGTTTTTCACATTACTAGTCACGGGCGTTTTTACATACCTAAAACGATAGATTACCCTAAGTTACTTGGTTCAAAATTTAATGTGACTCACGGCAATGCATGGGACATGTTTTCATAACAACCATTGTTAAAAGCCTCTTATTTATAGTTATAGTAAGCCATAAATAGGGTTTTAGTTTTACTTTTTAAAGTGCTAGGCACTTGACGTGGTTTTAAGGGGAAGGCGCTGGTCAAAAACACTAAATTGGGTTGGAAATATCACTTTTCCAATGTTATCATTTTTAAATAGTTTAGTATGTGTAGATTCGATTATCGTCATTATGATACCGATTTTATAGTGTTTAGACTAACTGGAAACAAAATAAACACCCCACCCCAAGTAAAATCTTGACCTACTTCACAAAAATGTGAAAGTACACAATAAATAACAAAGCTTCCTAGCTAGCAACTGTTTAGGCTAATTATTAAATATGGTCATGTTATACATCTTTGAAATCGTCATTCTTAGTATTGTACTAAAAAGCGATATCTATGCTAGCCTATACGATTCGAGGCTTCAATTACAGGCACTATCAGTTCGTTTCATTGGATTTTATTGTTGCACATATTTTGATTGGTCGACAGCTGACCTAAATAGACACATCTCCGGTAAATTTGATTCTGCGCATGCGCACACCTTTATTTACACTCTTGATCGTCCATAATTTAATTTCTAGTGTCTATTTGATTCGAATACGTTCTATCAATTTCTCTTGCTTTATTCATTAAAACACCTGTCAAAATGCCCAGTAAAGGATATCGTTTTGATAAAAAAAAAACGATATCAGACGCAGAGAGGAAAACATTCTAAGAATCTTAAAGAATCTACTAACTCTAGGTAAGTCTTTTATTTTTTATGATTGTTATCTGAGGGCCATCGCTGCCATGTGTTCTTATTATCATTATATTTATCACATTCTGAAGTAGACCTAGATAGATCTGCAAGATTGCAGAAATAGATTATAAATCTAGATCTAGATACTAATTACTTTTCTTAGTAAAAGTAGATTAGCGTAACCAAAGTATAAGTAAAATATGTTACTGTCTTAGAATAGTATGTCCTAGATTATAGTAGTCTAGATAGATCTAGAAATCTATAGTCTATACTAGATCTAGATCTATCTATATCTCTTCACCTTGTAATAATTATTATAAGGTTGATGTAATGTGTACATATGTGTAACAAGTATTTACTAATAATAATTTACTGGTGAATTCATTTTAGATTGCGCCTAATGATTTTTTAAAAAATATTTATGGGCCTAGGTCTACCTAGACTAGATCTATCACGTATTAGTTATTCTAATGTACATACAACTGCTATTACTATCTAATGTAAAAATTAATAGTGCTAAAATTTATAATTATTGTTTTCTTTATTTCTTCAGCTCATCTGTTGATCCTGTAGTGCCTGCTGATGAAGTAACTGACAGCCCTGCACAACCACAGAACTATGGTAGAGGAGAACAGAAGTTCTCAGTGTACGAAGCTTGTAATGTGGCTGCAACGACTGAATCCTACTTCGTTATTCATGAAAGCTTCTTGTTATGTCTGCTAGCTGCAGTTTCATGTAGAAATTGTGGGTGCAATAATCTTCAGTTATCTGTAAATTGTAAAGCATTCCAATGGACTCGCCACTAAACAGAGAGTGAGAGTTTACTGTCCTGAATGCGAATATGACTGGATTGGCTGGACATCACCCCTAGTCAACAAACAACATGACATTAACCTGAGAACTGTACTTGGTTGCAAGGATACTGGGATTGGTTATGCAAAACTCAAGTCTCTGTTGTCAATCATGAATGTCCAAAATCAGATGCACCACAAGACATTCCACAAAATAGTCTAAACTGTTGGCCATGCAGCTGTCGCAGCAGCAGAGGAAGCTGTTTGTCAAGCAGCTCAAGTTGTTGCAGCACGAGCAACAGCTGCAGACCCCCTGCCTGATCAGGCAGTAAGCAACACTGGATGTCCAGTCATCACTGTGTCCTATGATGGGACATGGCAAAAACGTGGCCACTCATTCCATAATGGTGTCGGTGTTGCCATAGATGTTGACATTGGCCTGGTGTTGGATACTCAGGTTATCAGCAACTACTGTGAAACATGTGCTGCTGGTCAAAAGCGAGGTTCACCACAATATGATGAGTGGATGCAGACTCACAAACCAAAGTGCCAAAAAAATGCTGACTGCTCGTCAAATGCCATGGAGACTGTGGCAGCAAAGCTAATTTTTGAGAGGTCTGTTGAACAAAGAAAGCATGTGTATGGCACAATATTATGCGACGGAGATGCAAAAGCATTTCATGAAGTGCAGAACTGCTATGATATTCCAGTAACTAAAGAAGATTGCATAAACCACATAGCCAAAAGGATGTTCAATGCACTAGATGATTAAAAAACACTAATAAGACTGCATTGAATAGGAAACTAACAAAACCTGTGATTGAAAAGATAACCAACTCTTATGCTAAAATTTGAAGAATAATGCCCCTGATGTGGAAAAAATGAAGCAAGGTGTGTTGGGTGGATTTTCCACATGATGAGTACTGACAAATCACCTTACCACAGGCTCTGTCCTGTTGGAGAAAATTCATGGTGCCATTTTCAAAGGGCTAAGAAAAGTGGACAATTCAAATAAACACAGGCCAACAATACATTCACAGCAGAGGCGGGTCGGCTGATATATCCAATAATTGTTTGCCTAACAGAGACAAATCTCCAGCATTGTTGTGCAAAAATGTGCACTCAAAATGCCAATGAGAGTTTCAACTCTCTAATATGGAGTCGGTCGCCAAAAGTGTTTTTCGCCTCGAAGTTTGCCACCCAGACTACATTGCTAGCAATACTTTTGTTTAATTGTGGTCCTGTAGGAATAAAACTGGCCATGGACAAGATTGGGTGCCAGTGGAGCACAGTTAATAATAAATATGCCATTGCTATGCAACAGCTCCAGGAAGCGCAAGCTGGGTATTTCAAAATGGAGAGAAAATATGAAAAAGAGACGTTTAGGGGTGGAGTATGAACATGAGTGTAAGGAGGGTACCACATACTCTCCTAGAGGTTTTAACAACTAGAATCTCTTAATATATGGACATACTCTGTGAAAAATGTGTTATCATGCTGTTATGATGTAAATAAAAAATTTTTTGTGCTTTTGAAACTTAAAATGTCATTTTTCTCAAAACTCGGTTTTCAACTTTTTTTTGTTCGTAGAGTTTCCACCAATTATTTAATATACATGCCAGAGACATGAGACTTGGCATACTTATAGCTTATTCAATTCTGGGGGCATTCAGCTATACTAGAAGGCATTTGGTTTATAAGTTTTTTAAACATAAATTTTTAAACATTCTAAGGGGTGTTAAATTGAGTGTTTTTGTCAATACCGAAATTTGAAAACTCACAGAAAATTAGTTTAAAGATCTACACTTAAAATGTATAGCTGAGTGCCTAAAACTATGTTAATTAGGCTTAAAATGTTTAACTTTTAAAATGTTGGAAATCCTACAAATAGGTCAATTTTTCAAGATGGCTGCCGTTGTCATAGTTAACAACAAAATTTTACCAATTTTTTTTAGTGGAAATGCATATTCAGAGGAGTTCCCTAATAAAATGGTTAAAGTTTGATTTCATCATATGGTTGAAAGTAAAAGAAGCAGTACACATATTACTAACCTCTAACTTGTTGAGTAGAAGAAATCAGCACACTGCTTATTTCCTCACCAGCTGGCTAGAGAAATTAAGCATGTTGCATATTTCCACTCTAATGTATGATAAAAATCAGAAAAAATGCTAACATACACAATGTGCTCCAAATATGAGATTTGTTAAGGATGCTCTACCCTTCATTTAGTAACAGAGAAAATTGAAGTCAATCCTACTGTATTATAATAATCATGGCAATGGCTTCATTCTCATGCCATCAAAATATTACCATAGTTAGCATGGATGTTAGTATAATATGAATAGCAAAACTCAAAAAGGCAAAACAGTACATTATGAAACATAGCTGTGAAACTATGTGTAAACTGGACCAATAAAAAAATGGACAAATAAATTATTTGCCAGCCAGATTTAGTTTTTGTTGTTGTTATTTAATATATATATATATGAAAACACTAAACAGTGTTATTGCAAAGAAATAAGCAACTACCCACAATTAAATTAAACATGTCTTTAAATGTCGCATCTCTTTAAGCTGTTAGTTACAAAGAATTATCAGTAATACTACTGTTGTGTGTAAAATTTTATGTTCATCTTGCTGACCTCTTTTATTTTACTTGCATAAAAAGTGTAATATTATGAACCTTATAAAAATGAACACATTGTATTCGAGCAATATTAACAAATAACTGACACTAATAAGAATATAACAATGACAATAATTTAATCAAAAGAAATACAACTATTTATACTTAACTTGTCTTAGTAGACCTACTCAGTACAAAAACTCATGGACAAAATGTTCACTAAGTGGCTAGAGGAGATGTAGGCTACTGATTAAGTTATATAATAATTTAATTTAATAGCAGGCAGTGTAATACATAGATGCTTGTCTCATGAAAATAACATTATTTTAATGTTTTTTTGATTCACTGTTGTCACAACATACTCTGATTTATTTCATCTTGTACTTGCAGTGATGCATTTCGACATCCCAGTTACAATACCCCAAGCCAGGGCCAAACTGCGAGAACTTTTCTTGAAAAACAAACATGTGACAGACATCCGTGCCATTGACATGCTTGTCATTAAGGTTGGTCATTACTGAATTAATTAAATAATTAATTTATTAAATAATATTTATAAATAAAGGTCAGCAGCAGGCCTATGTACAATAAAAAAGATATTTACACTTTTTCAATTTCTGATTTTTATTATCTTTAACTTGGTAAGGGCTGCATGATCCATAGGTCATTGTTTGAGGCCAAGTAAAAGTCAAGTTCCCTTTCAAGTGGAGTAGAGTTCACTTGTTTCTGTGACCTCAGCGTATGAAGAGATAATGTGGTCAGCACTATGCCCAGCCGTTGAGGCCTAGTAGGATGTGAAAATTGTTTTTCTTTATTTAGACTTAGATGAAATCTAGCTTGTGAATAGATAGCTGAGATATCTATAGAAAAATGCATTTTATGTGGAGAGCACTGCAAGGCAACGTATTTAATTAGTAACATAGGAACCCCTTTTATATTGTCAGAGAACTAATTTGGTTTATTTCAAGTATCTCCATTATATTAAAAAATGGAAAAAAAAAACAATTAATATTTTTTGTTACCATTAAAGTCTACATTTTCAGCTTCTTCTGCCTCATGTTATACTAGAGGGAACATTTATCAAATACATTTAAAAGGCATAATTTTCTCAATAAATAACTGGGCCCTTCCAGTTTTTATTAAATAAAATGTCCAGCTTCTATGGGATGGGTTAGTTCAGCTATCTATGCTACTGATAAGTGGCTACACAATCCATACATGGGCTAACATGAACTAGGATCCATATGTCCTATGGACATCCTGAATTTAGTCAAAAAATGTCAGAAATGATTTTCTTTCACCTAAATTAATTCTAATTTGATACTACTACATTGATTGTTGATGTTATGCTGTCATCAATTTAATGTTGATGTTATGCTGTCATCAATTGATTGTTGATGTTATGCTGTCATCAATTGATTGTTGATGTTATGCTGTCATCAGTTGATTGTTGATGTTATGCTGTCATCAATTGATTGTTGATGTTATGCTCTCATCAATTGATTGTTGATGTTATGCTGTCATCAGTTGATTGTTGATGTTATGCTGTCATCAATTGATTGTTGCTGTTATGCTCTCATCAATTGATTGTTGATGTTATGCTGTCATCAGTTGATTGTTGATGTTATGCTGTCATCAATTGATTGTTGATGTTATGCTCTCATCAATTGATTGTTGATGTTATGCTGCCATCAGTTGATTGTTGATGTTATGCTATCATCAATTGATTGTTGATGTTATGCTGTCATCAATTGATTGTTGATGTTATGCTGTCATTATGTTACTACATTGGTTGTTGATGTTATGCTCTCATCAATTGATTGTTGATGTTATGCTCTCATCATGTTACTACATTGAATGTTGATGTTATGCTGTCATCAATTGAATATTGATGTTATGCTGTCATCATGTTACTACATTGATTGTTGATGTTATGTTGTCACCATGTTACTACATTGTTGATGTTATGCTGTCATCAGTTGATTGTTGATGTTATGCTGTAACCATGTTACTACATTGACTGTTGTGTGTTCTCAGGGCCAGATGGATCTTGTAGAGACTACAAATATCTGGAAACAGGCAAACCATGTTATGGCATATTTTAAAGACACTGTCAATCCCAAGCCAACAGATTTTCTTTCAAAGTTTTATGAGGGCCAGGATTAGTTATGTACAGATTAGGTGATAATAAATTGATTTGAAAATGTGACCCATTTGTTTATACTTGAATAAAATGTGATTGATCTTGTCTGATGTGTTGTCAAGTACTGCTAGATTTGTTCCTCTGGTTTCCTAATGTTGTCAGGTACTGCTAGATTTGTTCCCCTGGTTTCCTTGTGTGTTAAGAAAATGATCTGCTAATGAAGACAGTATTATCTGTTTAGCACAGTCATTAGTGTGGAATGTTTTGTGATCCCTGAGAGCTGCTATTGTATTGTGACAGGGGGTGTACATTCATGTGTAAAAAAGTACACAGGGTTAGTTGTGGTTTGTATGCCAATGATAGGTGTTGGTGTTGCCCAAAACGTTAAAAGAAAATGGACTAGTTGTACGTTTCCTTAGTTGGTGATCTCCCTTACACAGTTCATAAAACATTGAAAGGGAGATAATAGTGAATTCTGGTTAGGCATTGCCTGGTGTCTGCCTCCCTTAGAATATTTTAAACCAGTACGAGATGACAAGATTATTAGAAAGTTTCTACTGTTTTGTTTTTAACTGAAAGTGTTTAATTTATGTTTTAAAAAGCAACAAAATTCAATATAATTAATAAAGCATATGTATATTATCCTGAAAATATTGTTGTATTTTATGAGTATTTCTATGTGTTGACAAGTTGGCTAATAATAAAATACTACTGCAAAGGCCTACGTTCATTGTTTAGAAAATAAAAAGGGCACCCAAATCTTCAGCCTATAGAAAATAAGAAATGCACCAAAATCTGGAGTTACTTGTAACTAACAGTTACGGCTTCTGCTACACTTATAGCATATTTTCCTTATTTTAAAAATCTTGGAACTAGTGTCCAGTTGATGTTAGCCACTACTTTGGTTGGTACTACACAGTGAACATTATTTTTATTCGTACCTTTTATAATAGATGGCTTGATTATATACAGTGAGTAAGTCTTCTATTTTTTTTAAAAAGGGAGATAACTTATGAAAACAAATATTTTACTGGAATTATTCGTGTTATCTCTCTTGGTAAATTCTTTGATCTGATCTGTAGGGTTGCAAAAAATTAAAATAAAAAAAAACCCTAAATATTTGATTTCGATTTCTAATGATCTCTTTGCTGGTTTTTATCATGGTGTAGTGTATGCTGATTATACCCAAGACGTGTACATGTAATAACGTATCCTTGCAGTCCATGGAGCAGGTGACGTTCACTTGTTTTAGTGACCTCGGCATATGATGGGATAGTGTGGTCAGCACTAACCCCAGCCGATTATTTTTTTTAAGTATCGTTTTTAGTCCCGTATTTTGTGATTAAAATCTAGTTTGTAGTCCTGATCTTCGTTATATAACTAAATTTTAAGGAACAGTTTTGATTGACGAGAAGAATTATTTCGACCGTTAAGAAGTTTTTTAAACTACTGCTTTGTAGATCTAGTGGCAAATGGTCATATTTGTGCTGGCAACATGAAAAGGTCGGGATGGGAGGGTGGGGGGAGAGAGACAAAAGTTGATTTTATGGACGCATACGATGACCGGATGAAGTGGATCTGGTTTATAAGTATCCCAATACGTTATAATTAGCATCAATGTGCCCATGGGATTTTAAAGCTTCAAAGTTCATGTAGGCCTCCAGTGCACGAAACAACCTACTTGCTAAATTAGTAAGGCTGTTTATAGTTTTTGGGGGCGGGAATACATTTTTTTAGCTTAATTTGTGGGCGTCCACTTTGTATTTGTTAGGCTACTGATTAATATAAACAAGTTACCTAGACTATTTCTGCTGAACTTTGGCCCGCATGTTTATAACATACACACACACCACACACATACACACACACACATATATATATATATATATATATATATATATATATATATATATATATATATATATATATATATATATATATATATATATATATACATATATATATATATATATATATATATATATATATATATACGTTTTTCTGGGAGCCGTTAAAGACTTAAGTGGACAAGTGGTTAAGATGAGGTTTATTTTTATCACCTGTTAATGCATGTTTACAAAAACAAGTTGCTTTTAACATCAAGGCCTGGACAAAATCTTTGAGCAGCTCTATGTGAAGCCGGCTTAAAGAAACGATTCAAGTTGTAGTTAATTTTTAACCCTTTCTTCTCCACAGACACCTATATATTTGTAACTCTGTGGCGGGGGTTTGAGATTATAATTGTTGATTGTGTTGAAGGCTCCTTCTGCACGGTGGGGAGATTGAGATTTATTGTGATCGTTGCTACGAACTCTCTAACAAATGGTTGTCCCATTTATTTGGCTATTTCTGTGTGTCTTGGCTCATATATATACAGGATCTAGGCAACACACACACACAGACGCACGCACACACACACACAGACGCACGCATACTCACACACAGACGCACACACAGACACTAGCACACACTATGTGAGTATGGTGGAAATACAAACACGTCTCTCCACCCAATCTTTTTTTTTTACATTAGCTTTTTTTTTTTAATTTCTCTTGAAGAAAAATGACGAAAATGTTTTGTTTTCATTAAAATATAACTTTTTTTTCCTCCATAAGGAAAATGTGTTGCTATGGTTTTTGGTTTGACGTAACACAAAAAACAATTTTCATGTGAGAGATATTTTTGGTATAAAAATATGCAATTTTCTAACATCTTTTGTTTAGGAGCTAATAGTCTTGAAGTAAACGAAATCTTTACTTTAAGAAAGTAACAGTAATGTTTCAATAAAGACATCTGTCAGTTGAAAAATAAAGAATCTTCTTTCAAGTGATGTTTAGAATCAATCACTGCAAGACAATGGAAGATGTGGATTAATTATTTAGCCAGCGCAGAATCAGTGGTAATTATTTAGGCTTGGCTATATTTAGCTTAGTGACGCAATTGATGCTCAGGTTGTGTTAAAGGCTCTAATCTCACATTTTGCGTCTTTTCATTACTATATCACCTATCTTGTCACATTTTGCCCCTTCATATATCACCTCTATTGTCACATTTTGCCCCTTCATATATCACCTCTATTGTCACATTTTGCCCCTTCATATATCACCTCTATTGTCACATTTTACCCTTTCATATATCACCTCTATTGTCACATTTTGCCCCTTCATATATCACCTCTATTGTCACATTTTTCTCTCTTGTCACTCCTTTCTTGTCACATCTTAACTCTTGTCACATCTCGCCAGCGGTCCCATCTCTACCACCGACATTAGGCTCTTAACATATTGAGCACTTGTTACCCACAATTCCACAGTTTCCAACCTTCACCTTCGCCATTTTCCTGCCTCCGGCCACCTTAATTAACTTAGATCTTCGCCGTCCAGCAAACTGTAGAAATCACATCAGGGTGATGTCCCCTGCCTGCCTGGAATATTTTAGTTGAAGGATACACTGTACCGGTTACCATTCTTACCATACCGGTTACCATTCTTACTGTACCGGTTACCATTCTTAGTGTACCGGTTACCATTCTTAGTGTACCGGTTATCGTTCTTTGTGTACCGGTTACCATTCTTACCGTACCGGTTACCATTCTTACCGTACCGGTTACCATTCTTACCTTACCGGTTACCATTCTTACTGTACCGGTTACCATTTTTACTGTACCGGTTACCATTCTTACTGTACCGGTTACCATTGTTACCGTACCGGTTACCATTCTTACTGTACCGGTTACCATTCTTACCGTACCGGTTACTATTCTTACTGTACCGGTTACCATTCTTACTGTACCGGTTACGATTCTTACTTTACCGGTTACCATTCATACTTTACCGGTTACGATTCTTACTGTACCGGTTACCATTCTTACTGTACCGGTTACCATTCTTACTGTACCGGTTACCATTCTTACTGTACGGGTTACAATTCTTCTCATTGGTTTGATTAAGCAAGACGGCAGAACATGGCTTGGTACGGATATTTTACTAGTTAAACGGCGTTTCGTTTGTTAGGCTTAATCTGCCTATCTTGTGTTATGTCTTTAGATCTTTTACATCAAGATATTTAGAATGAAATACTGGGCCCGATGATTTTGTCCGAAAAAAATTGTCTGAGGTCTTTGGGTAGTTTGATCTTAGATGTTGTCTAAAATATTTTTACCGAGATCATTTGTGTGAATTATTTTTGCCTGTAATATTTGTGTGAAATAATTGATTGTTACAGTATCCTGCCAACCCTTAAATTTGTTACAGTATCGTGCCAACCCATTAATTTGTTACAATGCCATGCCAACCCTTTAATTTGTTACAGTGTCTACCCTTTAATTTGTTACAGTGTCAACCCTTTAATTTGTTACAGTGTCTTGCCAACCCTTTAATTTGTTACAATGCCATGCCAACCCTTTAATTTGTTACAGTGTCTACCCTTTAATTTGTTACAGTGTCAACCCTTTAATTTGTTACAGTTTCGTTTCCTTCCTTTACAGAGCGGTGCCAACCTTCTTGTCTATTGCAGTGACTTGCCAACCATTTGATTTTTTTTGCAGCGTACTGCGAACCCCTTTATATTGTTACAGTGTTGTGCCAACCCTTCTATTTAATACAGTGCCTTGTCAACCCTGCCAACCCTGTGGTTGCCGATTCGAAAGAAACAAACAACTCAGCAATAATTAATTAAACATAATTTACATTTTTAATCAACTTAATAAAAGCAATCAATTCATTATCTCACCCTAATTAAAGACCCGTTTTTGGCCTTGATTTTCATCTTGGCGAAATGTGTTTTCCCCTAATTACCTGGCTCTTATTGAAGCCTCTTTAAAATTTTTGCGACAGCCATCACGTTTTATTTTTGTGTGAACTGAATGTGGACACACAGGCAACAAAATATGTACCTTTAGACTTTTTATCTCGATACACATACACAACGAGACCCGTCTTAGACGACGGGCTACGACGCTAGTCACAAAATGTTGTCCTATTAACTTGAACTAAGATCCCTAATTGCCTTCATCAGCTCTCAGGGCAGCTAAAACACCAGCCCAATGACTGTCGTTAAGGACTGGGTAATGAGTGATTAAAGTTTTAAACGAAATTTAAACCCGAATTTTCAAGACAAAAGGAAGTGACGTCACGCGGAATTCTAGCCGTTGATTGGCTGACGTTTAGAGGGGAAATTCCACAACGCCCTTCGAATTTTATTTCTTTTTGTAACGTGTAATGTAGTTTTTAAAATGAAAGTAGTAATGGCGTGTCTTCATCTCTGTCAGATAACTATGGCCATATTGTTGTCAAATACATTCGGAGCTTTAAAATAAAGGTAAAGTTCCCAAACTAACAAAAATGGAAGAATTCTGAACAAGAGTCGGTAATGAGGTTTTAGTTCAGTTTGCATACAAGGCGTTTTCTTATGCCTGAGATAGCTGAATGTTTTTTTTTATGTTTGCCACTTTCTACATATATACACACACACACACATACGCACACACACGCACACACACACACGCACGTACACACACACACACACAGACACACACACACACACATATATATATATATATATATATATATATATATATATATATATATATATATATATATATATATATATATATATATATATAGTGTATTGCGTATCTGAAACGTCTCCTACTTAAAACTAGTTTTTATGCTCCGAGCCC
Organism: Physella acuta; assembly: GCF_028476545.2. Taxonomy (NCBI): domain Eukaryota; kingdom Metazoa; phylum Mollusca; class Gastropoda; family Physidae; genus Physella; species Physella acuta. Next base: position 758,220 of record NW_026731528.1, on the reverse strand, counting down.
TACATTCTTAACCTTCTCCAGTGTGTTTGAGATTTTAATACATAATTGTGTGAATGAATTGCAATCAAGTGTGTATCCCATGCCATTATGTTATCAGAATTCAAACAAAAACTGACTGCTTAAAAACTGCACCGTGTAGAAAGAAGATCTTACATTCGAAATCCTATTAGGACAAATTAAGTTAAGTAAATATGTGAAGACATTTTTATGATGCTAGGCTTAATAAAAAAAAACATCCCCCCTCCCCCCCCCCCCCCCCCCCGTAGATTCTGTCGTCTGGTTGCTATGATCGCGTGACTTGAACAAGCCACTAACGCGACCGTCAAGATGGCGGTAATTACTGTAAACATGTTTTAAAGACAGTGGGCTTTAATTGCAATCAGGGGATAGCGCCGGTGGCTGTTTGTGACATGTGCATACATTTACAAACAATTAGGAGAAATTAAAGGATAATGGGCACGTCTCTTAATTAATGATTTCTAGATAAGAAAACATTTTTACGTGATTAATTTAAGACTGGGTTAAACATGAAGGAGATGGATGGGGTTGTGGATACATTGGGGATATGGATATACATTAGATGTGAAAAGTGGATGGTGACAAGTTTTGTGTGTGTGTAGGATGGTGTGGATACGGAGTATGTGGAGAAGTGGATGTAGAGGTTTTGGGAAAGTGGATGTGATGGATATGGATAATAGTGTGAAAGTAAATGATGATGACAATAATCATCTCTTGTATATTGAACAAAAACATTATATTCCTGATGCTTATCGTGACCAAGACCATTATATAGCATTCTTTATTAGACACAGCATACATAACAACATACAATGTTGTAGCTTGTATGAGGCTGCCACCATTCGTGTACACGTGAAGGTGTGTACATACACTACCGGGTGTGCTAGGGTCGGATGAAATATTTCTACTCTGGTCTTGCTCGAAGCTATATTTTGTTTATTTTTCTAAAAATAGAAGCAAAGAGAGGCATCGTTTTATAACCAGGAAAACAGCAATACACTGTAAAGGGCACGTCGTTGTAAATGACAGGTTTCTGTTAACAGTTCTATGAACGGCAACGTTATGTGAACGGACATTTTGTGTAAACGACACGTTTCTGTAAACCCCACTCACTCAAGTTGATTCAGTCTCTGTATCGTATTGTATGTGTGTTGTTTTTATTTCAACTGGTAATAACTAGGTTGATAGGGTATGTAGTTTATTGGCCTGTGTTATGCTATGTTATGCCTTGTGAATGGTCATTTTGTATTTATGCTCCTGGTGAAGGTGGTGTGGTGTTGAGTGGTGTCTGTGTATGAGTTGGTATGGTCTTATGTTTATGTTGTGTTGTGATATTAACCTGTTTATGTTCACGATATATTTGTATTGTAACATATTCTTGTGAAGTGATCAGTGGCGGAACTAGAAAAAAAAGGCTCACCCAAAAAAATATTTTTGGTCTTTTTTTGTGTAAAAAATCTATTTCTTAGTTTAGAAATTTAGCCTACTTCATTGCATAGTATATAGTATAACCAGCCTGAGACAACCAACTAGAAAAAAATATGCCCAAACTCATTTCGGGCCTGAAAGAATCGAACGTATTTTAAAAATGTTTGTATAGCAATTTCAAGTTTGCCGAAAGTCGTGAAAAGAAAATTTGATATAAGTCAAGCTGGTCAAAAGTATATAAGTACGTAAGCTTTATTTGTGTAATGGTTTCTTGCGTTCTGTTTATTTTTTTTTAAATTTTATATTATTGATTTTAAATATTTTTTTATAGCTATCCTATTCTTTGTTATGTCTTATTTAAATAATAATTAAGAGAATCAATTGCTCTTTTAATTTACTTAGTACAAAACTATTTAAAGAGGTTTTATGGACACCCCTATAAGACTATTTTAAAGAAAGTCAATAAGTCATGTAAGTAGTGTGAACGGTTGCCTATCTTTCACACTACAGTTTTACTACGCAACAGTGTGTAATAGTTACTGTAGAACAATCACTGCTATAGTAGACCTGTTGTTTTTTTTACAAATCCACTATCAAGGTGCACGAAAAACATTATTTATAAAAAAAAAATTAATTGACTATTTGGTCGATATTGGGCCCCATATAGGGCCCCGCCCACCCCCTCCCCACCCCGTTCTGGCACGAGGGGTCTGGCGGCACGGTAGTTCCGCCCCTGGAGGTGATCAACTCCTGCACCGTGATGAACAAACCTGCTGCTCACAAAATCCTGTAAAAATGGATAATGCAAAAAACAAATAAACACAAGGGATTAAAAAAAAAAACGCCCATAAATCCTTCTCCTCAGGTTTAATCCCTTTCATCATTTAAACAAACTTTTAGCACTCATCATTCAGAATTTAAAAATGTTATTTTCGGAAGTTTATCGTTTCCTAGCAGGCTGAGTAAAGATCCCACGTGACACAGTGGCCTTGGTTAGTTAGGGAGAGTAAAGCTTAAGGTTAGGAAAATCATCGGCTGCAAACAATTCTAAGTGAAGGTTTAATCCAGCGTCGTAGTGATCCTTCCCGGCGCCCGGGGATAAACTTTCGATTTGCACCCCCCGCCCCCTCAAACTTTCGATTTGCACCCCTCCCCCTCAAACTTTCGATTTGCACCCCCCTCAAACTTTCGATTTGCACCCCTCAAACTTTCGATTACTTTTTCCAACCCATTTTGGCGCCCCCTAAGGTCGGCACCCGGGGACATATGTCGTCCCCCCTGCCCCCCCCCCCCCCGCCCCCCCCCCCCCCGCCCACAATCGCTACGCCTCTGGTTAAATCATAACCCTTACCAGATTAGTAAAGATCAAAGCCAAAGCTCTTTACCCTAATTAAGATGACATCAGCAGTAGAGCACCTCTATTTTAAAATTTTCTTTCATTGAGATCTCTGATAATAAACCAAAATGTATGCTGATAAAACTCGAAAAATATTTTTACTCGGAAATTTCTTTTAAAATTAATTTATTAACGGTTAAGTCTGGTACCTCGTTTACATTACTGCGCCGTGTAAGTAGCAAACATTGGGCCTGTTAGACTTGACAGTTGCATCTTCTGTAATCCCCCCCCCCCCCCCCCCCCACCACCATCACAAGGAACATCATGATACCCTTCAAATATTTCAGTTTACTTGCCCACAGAATTAAATCTGTATGAGACCACACATAACAACACGGAGCCGGGTCATTACCCCCCCCCTTATCTAGTACCCCCCTGTAATTTCCGACCCATTCTACCCCCAGGTCGTCTCCCGGCCCCCATGCCATTAGCCCCCACTGGCATATTGCAGCCGACAATAGGAGTAAAACGTTACCCCCCTCCCCCCACCATGTGCCTGAGCTAAATCCTAACATTAAACCGAACCCAAACCGGCTATGTTAAGGTTAAGGGTTGGTGTTAGGCTTAGGCTTAAGGGTTGGTGTTAGGATTAGGTTTAAGGGTTGGTGTTAGGATTAGGCTTCAGGTTTGCTGTTATGATTGGGTTTAAGTTTAAGGGTTAGTGTTAGGATTAGGCTTAAGGGTTAGTGTTAAGATTAGGCTTAAGGGTTGGTGTTAGGATTAGGCTTAATGGTTAGTGTTAGGATTAACCTTAAGACATTATCTGGATGGAATTAGCTTTAGCCACACTTTATTTCCTGTGTTTATTATTCTCTAGAATACCCAGGACATAGGAAACACGGTTTATTTATTTCATACTGTTTGACAAAATGTAGGCATTCGATAAAATGCCTAGACTATGCATTCTATACAATGCCGGCTTTCTCACTTTTCCGATGAAATATTTAATATATGCTGTCATATGAATGTATTATCATGGGAAGGGGGGTAATATTGACAGGGGTAATTGATATAGTGGTAATGATAAAGGGGTAATGAATGGGATGTAATTGTCGAGGGAGGAAGGGGTTATTGTCCGACCCCGACCCCTAAAAACCCCACATCGACATAACGCAGACCCATCTCTCAGCCTGAAGACAGAAATGAATTCTGAACTTGGAATAAGTCGGGTGTGGGAATATTACATTTTTGCACTCAAACGCCTCTCGACGGTAATGAAAAACTAGACCGGTCGACCATGAATAACATTCATAAACAATGGAAAGATTTTTTATGGCTGGAAATAAAACAGAATAAAAACATATATTATAATAAGCTTTTACTAAAATTCTAATAAAAAATACGTTTATACTTATAATATTTTATTTATTTACTAAATAGAAATGAAAAGTATATAAAATATTTTTCTTTAAATTTATCAAATTGCGATATTTTAATTGTGGGCTGATGAGGGTGGGGAAATGTTGAGCAGGTGGTGTAACGGGGGGGGGGGGGGGGGGGTTGAAACAATGTCAGATGGGGGAAGGGCTGAGCATGTGGGGGTGGGGAAATGTTGACTGGTGGGGTAACTGGGGGTTGGGGTGAGTGGAGCAATGTCGGACGGGGGGGGGGGGGGGTTGTGGAAATGTTGAGAAGATAGGTTAACGGGGTGGGGGTGGTACTGGGTGTGGGTGCGGCAATGTCAGGCGGGGGTAATGTTGAGCAGATGGTGTTACAGGGTGGGGGGGGGGGGGAAATGTCGTGCAGGCGGGGGTGGGAAAATGTTGAGAAGGCGGTCAACAGGGGGTGGGGGTGGGTGCGACAATGTCAGGCGGGAGGGGGGGGGGGGGGTGAAAAGCTTAGCATCAGGTTTAGACAACTGTCCTCTGTCCCCAGCTAATAGCGTTTTAGGCAGATGCCCAAACCGCGATTACGTAATGCAAGAAATATTTTTTAAAAAATCTATTCTTCGTGTTTTTGAACTTAATGAGATGGCCTTGCGCCAAGATGTATCATATGGCTTGGCGCGAACATCTGATAGCGCACAATTTTACCTCGAAGTTTTAAAAATAGTTTGCGGTTAAATATGGACTCATTTTGTGTTTTTTTTATTTTTTATGGAGCCTTCATTAAACTTAAATTAATGACTTGGAGTCACAATAATCGTTCGAAGTATAATTGGATGTTGCAATGCTTCACCCCCCCCCCCACCTCTATCTCAGTCCTAATGTAACAGAACTTTGAATGTGTTGCGTAAAAGATAAAATAAAATACAAAATAAAAGTCAGCGTTCCAGCTATTTTTAAAACAACAAATCCCGTCCGCTCAAACTGTTACTGTTATGATGCATTAAGAAACTCCAACAGTAAATCTTGCAAGACTTTTTTCATGTTGTTTATATTCGTGGACACGGATTGAAATGTACATGTTCAAGAAGAACTATATATATATATATATATATATATATATATATACATATATATATATATATATATATATATATATATATATATATATATATATATATATATATATATATATATATATATTACACTGTATTGAGGATGTACATAATTTAGCAATGTCCATAAGAGTAGTGTTTTTTTTTTTTTAGATTGGCACCAATGCTGGACACTACAGTTAACTTCTAGCATCTTAGAATAAACCGGGAGTGATCTCCCCTAAACTTTCTCGAATATTCTTATGTAACTCGGAATATAGACATAATTTTTAATTACTTAAACTTTTAAAAATAGAATAGAATATCGTAGAAAAAAAGAATTGCGCACCAAGCGAACGCTAAAACAAAATGTGCATAATAGTGCGCAATATTATTAGTACTTTTTAAATTTACATGCGTTTTTTGAGAAATCGGAAATAGAGTAAATAACTACTTCCGGTCAACAGAAATTACCCCAAATTTGACAGAAGGTAGAGAATTAGATCTTTTACTTACATGTGAAATTTCATTTATCTATCTGAAATAGTACTCAAGTTATAGGCTTTTGAAAAATTCAAAGTAGAAAAGTTCCATTTCCGGTTATCGGAAATCGCTCAAAAGTTGATACGGATCTACGATTTTGATAAAATACTTAAATATGAAATTTCATCAACTTAGCTGTAATGGTACTCAAGTTATCGTGTTTACACACAGACAGACAGAGACATACGGACAAGATTGCAAAATTATGTTTTTCCGTATCAGTGAGGTGTAAAACGTCGAGATTTGTAAAAATCTCCATTTTTTTTTGCACGATTCCAAGACTTTCTCTATACTTCGTATAATCGAGAAAGTAAAAAAGCAGAAAATGTACATAAAACAGCTTTTATATCACTTAGAGGTTTTATGTACCGACATAGTTATAAGACAACTGCCAACATACGTTTAAAAAAATATAGTGTTTCCTAACAATGACAGCGCCCTAAGGCCCAATCTTCACTGCCAGTCAGTAGATAATGACTTTAAACTTTGCTTATTGTAGACATCGTCTTAAAATTTACTCTATTAGTTAGTAGGCGCTGACTTAAAACACATAGCTTAACCTACAAGATAACGGTTTAAAACTAACCCATTCATCAGGAAAGAAAAAAAAAAAGTTTTTTTAGACAGTCGAGGATGTCAGAATTTAAAACTTGTTCCATCAACCACCAAGGTCAAGGCCTGTCGAAGCATCGATCCCATTGGCTGACAGCTCTCCGACATGAAAACAACAAAGTCCTCTGTCATCTGAGCCGTGCCGACAACTTTCAAGCCGGTCAAACTTCTAAGACGGTCAAACTTCTAAGCCGGCAGAACTCATGTGAGATGTCCACTCTATGCAAGGGAGATAACACGACATTTTCTTCCTCTAGATAAAAAAAAATGTTTTCATACTTTATCCTTGAGTATCGCGTTTCCTCAAAGCCATGTCGCTAATTAGCCTCATTAATTAGGTGTCAGCTTACTCCTTTACACCCCCACCCCCAAAATTGCCAATCATGTCGCAGATGTTTAAAAAAAACACATCACTGATGTCTGTCGTGATGTCTACTCACATCGTGAAAGCATTAGAAGAATAATTTGCTTAAGTTCTATGGAAACTCTAAAGTACACTTTCATTAGACATCTAATTCATGTTTTTGTGTTTGCGACATATACGATTCTTCCATTTGCCTTGAAACTCTTAAATTAAGCTCGGAGGCATTCGGAAAAGGGGTGGATGAGGGGGGGGGGGGAGTTGCTTAATCGAAGAAAGAAATAGACGGATTTTGTTTTGGACAACGCAAAAACTGTGACATTCATAGTTCTTAGTCTAGAAGAGTTCGGTTTCAGAAAGAAACTTCAACATTTTTAGAATATTTCAAGTGTTTGAGTTCCGATTTGACATATTTGATATACGAAATATTCGAAACACACTGAACTTTTACTTGTTTAGACTCTGAACCTGAAACTTTGCCTTTTACAAGATTCTTTAACTAACTTATACATTCTACCATGTACCACTTTCACCAATATCTCGCCAATTTACACAAATATATAACTCTTCAACCAATAACTCGCTAATTTACACAAATATATAAATCTTCAACCAATATCTCGCTAATTTACACAAATGTGTAAAATTTATAAAATGCTAAAGTAATTTATAAAACCTAGTTTTATGCAACAGCGTTTTGAAAAAGTTTATGAAACCTAGTATTATGAAAGTTTGTTTTATGATGCATCGTTTTATGCATATCATACTTTATGAAACATAGTTTTAAAAAACCATACATTTATAAAAGAAAAACTGTATGAATCTTAGTTTTAACAAACCGTAGTTTATGAAACCTAGCTCTACTTTCCTGACATTCTGTAGGCACTTTATAATTAAAATTCTCTCCCTTCGCTTGACGAAATTGGCCCAATAAAGACCAACCCATGAATGAAACCCAACCCTGACTTTGTGAGAACCACTGAACCCCCTTATTGGCCATATTAAACAAATAACACTTGCAGCCACGAAACTAGCGCTCGCCTCACTATGTCTGTGACGATTGCCTTATTTTTTTTCAACAGATAGCGAGAGCCGGAATGCAATTATCGGCCCTAGGGACTGGGACGAGGCGCGCATGCTAAGCACTGCAGCGTGGGAAGAATATTGATAAACGCGCGAACGTTAAAGACAAACAGAAAACAAATGTACGTCATTAACCGCAAGAATAGCTCGACATGCTTGAGAAATACACTTAATCTAAGCATTTAGAATTGAATGAACAGGCTTGATAATTGCCTGACTTAGAAGTAATGACAACAGACGAACAGAAAACAAATGTACGTCAATAACCGCAATAATAGCTCGACATGCTTGAGAAATACACTTAATCTAAGCATTTAGAATTGAATTAACAGGCGTGATAATTGCCTGACTTAGCAGTAA
>NW_026731528.1:735000-745000 GCF_028476545.2 Physella acuta | reverse complement strand
TTTTTTGGCTTTTCCGGGAAATCCATGAAAGAAACCCGGAATTTTTATGGCCTATGTTCATCCTCGTAACTTGCTTAACATAATTGCTTTGAAACTAGTCATCGATATTGCTTCGTTGAGGAGGAGATACGACTTAAAGCTGCGGACACACATCCATCCAACCATCCATACATCCAGAAATGACGGGTTAATAAACGCAATTCTCCAGAATGGAAATCGCGCTAAAAAACTACTTCCGAAAAATATTGTAATGAAATTTTTTCGGAGAAGAAATCAGTAAAGATTATAATTACAAGTAAAATTCTGGTAATTACAGCTTATACTATAACATACGAGTTTTGTCACAACAAATTAAGATTCTCTACATTACGTAAACAATTTTCACTATAGATTGACCTAAAAACGGAAAAAAAAATACGGTCTCTTTATGACTGGTTTTGCGTGTATATACTTTTATGCCTCTATAGACCTACTAAAACATTGAATTAGGACAGAAATGAAAGATATTTTTTTTGCTAGCGGCAAGCCGGGTACTCCCAAACCTAATCCTACCAAAAGCCCCTGTAGCTGATTGACGCTATCGGCCAGCTCAGTGACCGGCAGTGCTAACCAGGAATTGGCGGTCGCCCTCTGCGCATGCGTGGTGCGGCGTTGGGTTTTTTTGGCGGTGAAGTGTTGAGCGGCCGCCTCAACAGTCACCCACAGCCTAGTGAAGAATTGAACTTGTCAAGAATTTATTCGATGATTCTTGAGCTAAATCAGACAATGTAATTCAATGAACTACAGCATACTTCATTCAAACCACGTTTTTGGACTGCCGTGATAAATAATTTCAAAGTTTGAAACAAAGTAATACGTTGATTATATTTTTTCTTATTTTATTTAAAAAATTCAACGAAATTTATGAAAACTGTTTCTATAAACTGGAGAGGTAACTTGACAGATTGTCAAGTTACCAGATGCCAAGTTTCTGTTTGACACATCACTTCTCTCGTCTGCTGCTATGCTTGTTGTGTGGCCCAGGGGTGGGCGTGAGCACGCGATTGTTAGATTGGTCACTCGCACATGGAGTCGCACGTGAGCTCTAGCGTTTTAGCAGATCTGGCGTCACAAGGTAAGTCTCAAAAGTTTTTATTTAACATATTTGCTCATTATATATATATATATATATATATATATATATATATATATATATATATATATATATATATATATATATATATATATATAAGTATATATACTTATATTATATATATATATATATATATATATATATATATATATATATATATATATATATATATATATATATATATATATATATATATATATATATATATATATATCTATATATATAAAGCAAAGTGGTCGGGTGCCCGATAGGGCACTTCCCGGCGCCGCAGGCGCGTCAAATTTGGCACGATGGTGCCTTGGGGCAATAGAACACGAGGGCCGGTGACGGTTGGCCGAAAAGTATACGGAGAGGGGGTCAAAACTGACCTCGACTGACCGGCGCCTTATATGGGCTATATTACGAAAAAAAATTCCTCCGACGACCCCCCTTGAAATTTTGTGAGGTGGTAGGAGAACGCCTTGGGGTGTCCCAAAAAACTCGCCATGTCCGGGAAAATTCGTTAAATGGGTCAAAACTGACCAGTCGTATTTCCCTATATAATCTTTGTATTTTATGGGAAAAACAGAGGGTGATTTCAAAACGGATTTTAGGGCACTTACCGTCTGTACATCTGGCTAAGTTTTTGCATGATCTTAGGTAAATGGCTTGACCTTTAGGAAAAACTGTCGGTTTCACTCAAAGCCCTCGACGAGGGCTAAAAAGTGACCGCGAGTGAAATTCTCTTTATATGAGCTCTATTACGAAAAAAAATTTCCTCCGACGACCCCCCTTGAAATTTTGTGAGGTGGTAGGAGAACGCCTTGGGGTGTCACAAAAAACTCGCCATGTCCGGGAAAATTCGTTAAATGGGTCAAAACTGACCAGTCGTATTTCCCTATATAATCTTTGTATTTTATGGGAAAAACAGAGGGTGATTTCAAAACGGATTTTAGGGCACTTACCGTCTTTACATCTGGCTAATTTTTTGCATGCTCTTAGGTAAATGGCTTGACCTTTAGGGAAAACTGTCGGTTTCACTCAAAAACCTCGACGAGGGCTAAAAAGTGACCGCGAGTGAAATTCTCTTTATATGAGCTCTATTACGAAAAAAAATTTCCTCCGACGACCCCCCTTGAAATTTTGTGAGGTGGTAGGAGAACGCCTTGGGGTGTCACAAAAAACTCGCCATGTCCGGGAAAATTCGTTAAATGGGTCAAAACTGACCAGTCGTATTTCCCTATATAATCTTTGTATTTTATGGGAAAAACAGAGGGTGATTTCAAAACGGATTTTAGGGCACTTACCGTCTTTACATCTGGCTCATTTTTTGCATGCTCTTAGGTAAATGGCTTGAATTTAGGGAATACTGTCGGTTTCACTCAAAGCCCTCGACGAGGGCTAAAAAGTGACCGCGAGTGAAATTCTCTTTATATGAGCTCTATTACGAAAAAAAATTTCCTCCGACGACCCCCCTTGAAATTTTGTGAGGTGGTAGGAGAACGCCTTGGGGTGTCACAAAAAACTCGCCATGTCCGGGAAAATTCGTTAAATGGGTCAAAACTGACCAGTCGTATTTCCCTATATAATCTTTGTATTTTATGGGAAAAACAGAGGGTGATTTCAAAACGGATTTGAGGGCACTTACCGTCTTTACATCTGGCTAATTTTTTGCATGCTCTTAGGTAAATGGCTTGACCTTTAGGGAAAACTGTCGGTTTCACTCAAAAACCTCGAAGAGGGCTAAAAAGTGACCGCGAGTGAAATTCTCTTTATATGAGCTCTATTACGAAAAAAAATTTCCTCCGACGACCCCCCTTGAAATTTTGTGAGGTGGTAGGAGAACGCCTTAGGGTGTCACAAAAAACTCGCGATGTCCGGGAAAATTCGTTAAATGGGTCAAAACTGACCAGTCGTATTTCCCTATATAATCTTTGTATTTTATGGGAAAAACAGAGGGTGATTTCAAAACGAATTTGAGGGCACTTACCGTCTCTACATCTGGCTAATTTTTTGCATGCTCTTAGGTAAATGGCTTGACCTTTAGGAAAAGCTGTCGGTTTCACTCAAAGCCCTCGACGAGGGCTAAAAAGTGACCGCGAGTGAAATTCTCCTTATATGAGCTCTATTACGAAAAAAAATTTCCTCCGACGACCCCCCTTGAAATTTTGTGAGGTGGTAGGAGAACGCCTTAGGGTGTCACAAAAAACTCGCCATGTCCGGGAAAATTCGTTAAATGGGTCAAAACTGACCAGTCGTATTTCCCTATATAATCTTTGTATTTTATGGGAAAAACAGAGGGTGATTTCAAAACGAATTTGAGGGCACTTACCGTCTTTACATCTGGCTAATTTTTTGCATGCTCTTAGGTAAATGGCTTGACCTTTAGGGAAAACTGTCGGTTTCACTCAAAGCCCTCGACGAGGGCTAAAAAGTGACCGCGAGTGAAATTCTCTTTATATGAGCTCTATTACGAAAAAAAATTTCCTCCGACGACCCCCCTTGAAATTTTGTGAGGTGGTAGGAGAACGCCTTGGGGTGTCACAAAAAACTCGCCATGTCCGGGAAAATTCGTTAAATGGGTCAAAACTGACCAGTCGTATTTCCCTATATAATCTTTGTATTTTATGGGAAAAACAGAGGGTGATTTCAAAACGAATTTGAGGGCACTTACCGTCTTTACATCTGGCTAATTTTTTGCATGCTCTTAGGTAAATGGCTTGACCTTTAGGGAAAACTGTCGGTTTCACTCAAAGCCCTCGACGAGGGCTAAAAAGTGACCGCGAGTGAAATTCTCTTTATATGAGCTCTATTACGAAAAAAAATTTCCTCCGACGACCCCCCTTGAAATTTTGTGAGGTGGTAGGAGAACGCCTTGGGGTGTCACAAAAAACTCGCCATGTCCGGGAAAATTCGTTAAATGGGTCAAAACTGACCAGTCGTATTTCCCTATATAATCTTTGTATTTTATGGGAAAAACAGAGGGTGATTTCAAAACGAATTTGAGGGCACTTACCGTCTTTACATCTGGCTAATTTTTTGCATGCTCTTAGGTAAATGGCTTGACCTTTAGGGAAAACTGTCGGTTTCACTCAAAGCCCTCGACGAGGGCTAAAAAGTGACCGCGAGTGAAATTCTCTTTATATGAGCTCTATTACGAAAAAAAATTTCCTCCGACGACCCCCCTTGAAATTTTGTGAGGTGGTAGGAGAACGCCTTGGGGTGTCACAAAAAACTCGCCATGTCCGGGAAAATTCTTTAAATGGGTCAAAACTGACCAGTCGTATTTCCCTATATACAAAGATTTCAGGGTACTTACTCTTTGTATATCTAGCTATTTTTTTTGTATGCACCTCTATAGATGACTAGGCTGTATGGAAAAACTGTTGGTCAGACTCAAAGCCCTCGAAGAGGGCTAAAAATGACCGCAAGTAAAATTCTCATTATACGAGATTTGGTCGTTTGGTCTATGAACAGGGGAGGTAACGTTTTAATGTAATAATTTTTAAATATTTTGTATACTCTTTTTAAGAAAAAAACAAAAGTCACAAAGTATAGCATTGTTTAAAATAAATATTTTGTTATAAATTAAGTTTAGCATTGTACTGAAATCGTAAACGTTAATTGCGAAAGTAATTTAATATATTATTTGGTTGATACAATTAAGAAACCCCTTGCAGTTCTAATAGCCTTGCGAGTAATAAGTTTGCGAATATTCCATCAATAATGGTTTTTTATTACATTATTCCACTGTATAAAAATAGGCCCTAAGCATTAACCATAGCAGCCAATCACCTATTAATTAATCATTCAATTCCACAATTGTTTTGAAAACCTAAGCGAAGCTAGGCAGTATGCCTAGTATATATATATATATAAATACATATACATATACAAATACAAATACATACATAATGTACAGACATGTCATTCTAAAAATAATTTGTTGTATAATAAATATTAGTAGCTATACATCTAAATTAGACTTTCATGTGACTTACTGCCATGGGACTAGCAGAACTGAGTAAAAATCCCCTAATGATTTAAGAAAATGTTTCCTATATTCATCATTCTGTTTCACCAACACTTAAATATGCAATACCAACTGTTTAATACGAATCCTTTTTGTACTTTATACCTTTTTTATACAAGTGCGACACACCATTTAGATCCCCTCACCCCCCTTCCCCCGCCATCATGTTTTTTTTAGTATTGAAGGTATTCGAAATGTTCACTATAGAGACAATGAAAGTCTCCCGGAAATTATTCAACGAGTAGAGTAGCTACATTAAAACAAGTTAATTAAAAAGTCTAGTGACATTTAAGCGCAATTTCCTTATGCTATCTAAAAATAGCTCTGTCGTAGCGTAAATCAAGAGCAGGGTTAGTAAAACCATTGGTTAGTTATTAAAACGTTTTTTATTACTTTTTTTTCAGTATTTTACATGTTTTATTTACAATAGAGTTACATGACTAAAAACCATTGCGCGCCTAGCTACCGAACGTGATGTCGCAGCCATGGAACGTGATGGCGCAGCTATTGAACGTGATGACGCGTGTGGTGTGGTTGGATAAAAATGCCTACTAATTCGGTCCAAATTTTAATTAATTCAAAAATGTTTTTGTGACCGAACGAAAGGATATTTTTGAAAACTTTCTTCGGCAATATTGTTCTAAATCATGGCAGGAATCGATTGGTACATGTTTCAAGTCGCTATGTGGTCTGGTTGCCGAAATATGGGCCAAAAACTGCATTTTTTCGAGGTTTTTTGGCTTTTCCGGGAAATCCATGAAAGAAACCCGGATTTTTTTCGGCCTATGTTCATCCTCGTAACTTGCTTAACATAATTGCTTTGGAACTAGTCCTCGATATTGCTTCGTTGAGGAGGAGATACGACTTAAAGCTGCGGACACACATACATCCATACATTCATTCATCCATCCATTCCCAGAAATGACGAGTTAATAAACGCAATTCTCCAGAATGGAAATTGCGCTAAAAAATAAAACGTATAACTGAAATTCGTGAATTTTAATAAGCGTTGTTACTTTATCGTAGAAATGTGTTTAAAAAAGTATATTATTGACATTTTGTATGACCCTAGCGATGTCAGGTTTCACCGGAATTTACAACAATTTCTCGGTTTTTGTTAAACCCTACAGTTTCTTTATTTTAGCAGCTAACATTTAAGGCACTACATCCTCATTCATCAAACTTTAAACTTGGGTATAGTAACACAAGTTGTCTTGCACGTATGGTTACATTGTTTGTATATAGTTGTTTTTTTTTAAACCATGCCAACGCTCCTTTCCAAGTAAGTAAAGTTTCAGCGAACTCATCATCATCCTGAATTTCTGTGACTTCATCTTGATACTGAAGAATGAAAACTTAGGTAGCTTCACTAACGTTCGGTACATCTCCCCAGTTAGGAAATCAATTTATTTTAGTACGAGAAAAATCGTTCTTTTAAATCAGCCTTTAATATTTTTAGATTATCGAACAGTATTTGTATTAGGATCTTTCAGTTCACAACTTTGAAACCAAAACAACTTTTTGTAACTTACGTTTGTCTTAAGTCAATGAAGGCGATTAAACAACTATCTTAGCTTTAACATCGTCAAGTGTTGTATTTGTTCTTTGAAGTTTTTCAAACATAACATCAAAACAACATACATATTTTACCATCGGCTGTAAACGGATTTTTCTTTTCAGTATTGTTATGTGTATACAAATATTAATGGTAACGAATAGTTCCCGTAATACCATCCGACAGTTCCCCTCACTTTTAGAACTTTAAACAGATTAAATATTTTTACCTACCAGGTTTTCACTGTTAATAATACAATGAATAAGAAACATGTATGGATTTTCATCTTTCACCACTTTTAGCAATCTTTATTCTCACTCATCAAATTAGTTATTTTTGTGTATATTTCATCGGCATCTTTTATATTATTGACATTTACGTTTTGTTTAGCTTTGTATACACACACACACACACACACACACACACACACACACACACACACACACATATATATATATATATATATATATATATATATATATATATATATATATATATATATATATATATATATATATATATATGGACAAAGGATCTCAGGACAAATGATCGCAACGACTAATGATATCACGGACAAAAGATCTCAGGACAAAATTTATCAGAGCAGCTTGTTGATTAGCAAAATTTGATTCACTCATTTGTACATTTTCAGCAATTTAAATTAATATAACTATTTTCACACATTTTGTTACATTTTCCGCTACAGTCCGTTCGTTCATCTTTTTTTTCATAATTGTTTTTAAAAATGTTAATTTGATGAATGTATAAATTATAAGTGCATTTTGAACATTTAAAATTTAGATTAAATTTTTTTCAAAAATTTTCCATAATGTCATGAGTACTAATTAAAAAAAAAAGAATTAAAACCATTTGATAAGGTATGCCACTTAAAAATTAAAATACATTAGTCCACATTCGCATTTTTTAATTACAGCAGATTTTATTGACCGTATCTGCACCGCGGCAGCTTTTTTTTTTTCGACAGTCTTTGAACTTAGACTTGACCGTCTCCATGCTTGGACTTGACCGTCTCCATACTTTGACTTGACCGTCTCCACACTTTGACTTGACCGTCTCCATACTTTGACTTGACCGTCTCTAACTTTTGACTCGAATTGATTTTTTTACTGTATCCCCTCTCACTATTCCTTGAGAAGTAAAAACATTCTTTAAACCGGCAATACATCGAGCAGTTCTGAACACATCCTTCCACCGCAGATATTAAGTTTGACAACAGTTTCAACTGTTACACCAAAATCTACATCGATTTTCCGTCATTTCGAGCGATTACATTTCGTCTCAAGTTCACAACTTCTGATTGTGTTTTAAAAGCTGAATTTTGTGGGGAAAATATTTCAAGGTTGTCGAGTTTAAAAAAGAATTTGACAAATTACAGTGCAGATTTATATGGCACTAAAATAAACTTAACATTTGATAAAATAATCTATCGACAATATATGAAATATGCTTGCGTAGCATACTTTGATTATAAATAACAGCACAATATATTAAATAGTTAACATAACAAGCGCGTTTTCTAAAGAAATTAAAGAAACAACATAAAAAATAGTTTAGAATTTAGAAAACAATAAAATAAATTGAAAATACCAATATTTCTTCGACATACAATTCAGCTTAATTTTGTAAAACTTTTATTGGTGTCTCCTAATATATTAGGCTACTTATGATTTTCTTTTCACATCCATAATGTATAACTAATATATTTCCTCGTTCTAAAAATAGGTGTAGTTATTCCTTTCACACCCTCCCCGAGTCGTAATTTTATATTGGCTCGTTTTATTGAAAGATAACTTTCTGTCTTTCTCGTTTGAGCTTAACTCAGGAGGCTGGGCGAGGAAATGGTTTTGTGTGGGGGGTATTTGACATGAGTGACGTCAAATAAATTACACAGCCACGGGAGATTACTCGTGGCAAGAGAAAAGAGGGGGGGGGGGGTGTCTTTAGCTTGGCCCATCCAGCATGGTCATTGTTTCATGGACACTATGTTATGGCCACTGTTTCATGGCCACTGTTCATGGCCACTGGCTTGGCCACTGTTTCATGGCCACTATGGCTTGGCCACTATTCATGGCCACTATGGCTTGGTCACTGTTCAAGGCCACTGGCTAGGCCACTGTTTTATGGCCACTGCTTCATGGCCACTATGGCTTGGCCACTGTTCATGGCCACTGAAGGGTAGGTAACGCAGCTTGGATATCTTACCTTTACAGGATAGCGCCATTGTAGGTTCCACTGTGCACTTTGTGTGGGGACATTTTGTAGGAGAACACTGGGTGGTGGACATTCTGAAGCATGGCCTTTGGAACATGGCCATTGGTATATGGCCATTGAAGCGTTGGCCTTTGGTAGATGGCTTCTGGAACATGGCCATTGGTATATGGCCATTGAAGCGTTGGCCTTTGGTAGATGGCCTCTGGAACATGGCCATTGGTATATGGCCATTGAAGCGTTGGCCTTTGGTAGATGGCCTCTGGAACATGGCCATTGGTATATGGCCATTGAAGCGTTGGCCTTTGGTAGATGGCCTCTGGAACATGGCCATTGGTATATGGCCATTGAAGCGTTGGCCTTTGGTAGATGGCCTCTGGAACATGGCCATTGGTATATGGCCATTGAAGCGTTGGCCTTTGGTAGATGGCCTCTGGAACATGGCCATTGGTATATGGCCATTGAAGCGTTGGCCTTTGGTAGATGGCCTCTGGAACATGGCCATTGGTATATGGCCATTGAAGCGTTGGCCTTTGGTAGATGGCCTCTGGAACATGGCCATTGGTATATGGCCATTGAAGCGTTGGCCTTTGGTAGATGGCCTCTGGAACATGGCCATTGGTATATGGCCATTGAAGCATGGCCTTTGGTAGATGGCCCCTGGAACATGGCCATTTGAAGCATGGCTATTGGAACATGGTCATTAAATCATCGCCTCTGTTCACTGGAACATAGCCATTGAAGCATGGCGCTGTGAACATAGTTTTTGAAACAAGACTTCTGGAATATGGCTTTTGAAGCATGGCTTTTAGAAAACGACAATGAACCATTGCTGTTAACACATCACTGAACGACCGACGGAGTATGAAAGATGTAACAATATTACTTTATCATTATGAAAGGCTCAGCATACCGATTCTTAAAATACAACCAGCTACTCTTAATGGAACTATTAAACTTTCAAACAGAGGGCGGCAACCACAAACTGTGTTCACGGTCAAAACAAATGAAATATCAGTTGGAGACTTGACGGCCCTCTTCTGGTGTGTGGGTGTGTGGGTGTGTGTGGGTG